>NC_140028.1:119624358-119874358 GCF_963513975.1 Fringilla coelebs | reverse complement strand
GCAATGCATTACCTTAAACAAAAATAAAAAAGGTTGCAATTATCCCCAAAACTTGACTTGCTGTTTGACCAAGTAAATATTACTGATTTTAGAAATACACATGTAAAAAAGTATATCTTGGTATCAGTGAAATGCAAGAGTTCAATACATTAATATTTATAAAGCAGTGCATGAATGGATGTTAAATTAATTCTTTAAGTCAAAAAAAGACAGTACCCATTTGCATTTCAACAAGTGAAACTTTTCCATCCATTTGACAGAGACAAGACTATAAAAGGTCTCAAATTTCTCCAATAAAAGTGCAAATTACATCTCAATATTTCGTCAGAGATTAAAAACAGAATTTTAGATGAATTATCTGATACAAAGATGGAAGTCAGGGTGCTGCTTCAAGATCTACAGAAGTAGAGCACTTTAAGACAATTAAATGATTTCCCTGCAGGCAATGTCTTTTCAATCCAAGCTAATGACATCATTTAAGGAGGATGGTCCATTTAACTGAAAGGATCTTTTACAAGGCAGACAGACAGAAGGCAATCCCGGAATGTTTTCAAGGACTTCCCATATTTCAGAATTATAATGGCAAAATGCCTACATCAGAATCTTAAACTCAAGCATTAATCAACAAAATGAAAGACTAATTTTATAAGAAAAATGTAATAAAACTCATTTTAAGAAGTTTTCCCTTCATTATTTTTTCCCTTAAAGGAACCAATTCTCTTCTAATGGTAATTATGCTGCTTCGGAGTAATGATAATACTCAGGCAGCTCAGTTTTAGGCTGCTGTTTTTAAAGTAAAGCCAAATCACTTCCCTCACTTGCAAGTTGAAGAGTAACTTTCATAAACTTTTCCACCAGTTTATATAAGCTATCTGTGATCTTTAAGATAGAAAGCATTGTACTGTTGCCTCCAGAGTGTACTGTACTACTTTTGGTATAGTCTATATACCAGCCTTTAAATTGCACCACCACCTTTTTCGTTAAAAAAAAAAAAAAGAAAAGAAAAAAGAAAAAAGAAAAAATCTTCAAATGAGCCAGTAAGAGAAAACTCTCAGTTTTAGTGTCTGTATCAGCAGTTTAATGCACTTCTGTAACTCCTGGGGGGAAGGGGGGGGGGGGGCGGGGGGGTGGTGCTAGGGTCCTAAACCTAAATGATTTTTCTGATATTGAAAAATCAAAGCAGGATATGCTATTTTTAAACAGTTAAAGAAACACCAACATTTTCATATTAAAATAATATTATTAAAACTAAGACATTATACAAAACTACAAACACCTCTTGTACTTCAGAAGGCAGCATCAGTCTAAAGCCAACCAAAGAGTCTTTTCACCATTTACAATAACACTCAAAGCCATGGAAGTTGTATACACATTAGGATGACATCTCTTAATAAATGATGTGGTTCTGAGGACAGGGGGAAAAAAGTTTACCTTATGTCCCCTTAATATCCATTTCAAATTGTCAAAAACTTCAGAAAGCTGGAACGTGTGAGACATAACGAAGAGATCTTACCATGTAAGCAGGAGCTAGAAAACGCAGAACTAGTCCTGGCTCTTAACCAGACTCCTCTCGCAATCTTGGGCAAGTCACAGCTACTTTGCCTCCACTGTTCCTCTTCATAACAGAGAAACAGTGTTCACATCTTTTCTAGAAATGCTGTGAAATGTTGCTGCTTTCATTATGCTTGTCTTTAAAAAAAGTCTTGTCTTTAGAAAGGGGAAAACATTTCATTTTCAGGCTTGCTGCGCCACTGAATTTTCCCCGCCGCACCCACACACTTTTTCAAAGTAATGGAAGTTGGAAGGTGGGAGGGAGAGAGAAGGGGCGGAGGGAAAGTTCCAGCATGTGTAAGACTGGGATGTCACATATGTACTGATTCCTGCATTTCAGAAAACTACACACTTTCTTCTGTGACTGCTAGAGCATACCTTAAATTGACAGAGGAAAAGTGAGGAGAACACCATGAAAGAGTATCCTTAAGGTAAACAGCAAGATGACTCTGATTATATAAATGAAATGGTTTTCAAAAAACCCCATTTTTTATTGTAATAATGTTGCCTTCTTCTTGCTTCCTTTTTAAATAAAAAATCATGTCAAGTGAAAATGCCGTTTCATAACACATACTAATAGGTCACTGAAAATGGAGGGAGTTCCACCAGCCCAAGTCAAAATTTCCTCAATTTGGATATGCACTTTTTAAACTCTGTCACTCAAAAAGCAAAGGAGTAACTGTAAAATTCAAGTTATTTTAGTTTAAGGACCTAAACTTTTGACACTCTACATCTTTCCCCACATAAAGAACGTATTCTGCAGTGGTGAACAAGTCACAAGAATGCTGTGACACATCAAAAGAATGCTGGCTTTTAAAGCCTGAATATTGTAATATGGAAATAATAATAATAAGGTGGCATTGCATAAAGTAATACTGTTGTATTCCTAACCACCTGGGCATTTTCTTAGTTGACAGTTATATTTCTAGTAAAGGAAGAAGAGATTTCTGTGGACTTCAACAGCCTCAAGAATTTAATTCCACTTCCTGTTACACATATCCTCTACAAACTAGGTCCTCCCTCCACCAGTATATTTGCACATCTGTTTCCAAACTTTTTCTCCCAGTTTTTGGTCTTATCCTGATTAGGTTTTCTGAAGCATGAAATTATTCAAATTCATACATACAGCAGAGGATTCTAAAACTGCCTTGATCCAATGAAAGTAAGGTGACATATGCAAAATACATTACCTCATTTACTGGCACTTAGCCAGTTTTCATGGCTTTTTTATTCAGTTCCAGTTTGTCCATAAACTGAACTCTCAAAAGCAGCCAATCAATCATACAGAACTGTATCAAAATAAAAATCTAGTCATTGTAAAGAGTCATTCTGATATTGTTTCCCACAAAAGTGTTTGCATCTATAACATGCTAATGCACTCTCAGATCTCCCCACATAGACTTGCAATTTTCTAAATATAACATACTTTGACAAAAAATTCTCAAAAACACCTGACAAAATGGTACTGGAGAACACCAAGCAGAAAGAGTCACTGAGACAAGTACTAATGAACAAGACTCTTGAATCAACTTTTCATGAATTATGTATACCATTATGTGTCTTATATCTCTACCAAAACCCATTTCTGTGCAAGATCAGAGGTATACTGAACAAATAAAATTACTAATTGCTGTTCTATTTGTTCTGATTTCATTAGCTTTATTTTATCCAACAGTACTCATGTTAGCCTATAAAACATACTGACAAGGGAATTTGCTTCTGGATATGTAAGGGAAATACAACATGCAAGGATAACTCGGTTCAAAATATTTACAAATCACTGGTATATTACTTAGAGTAATCTTACAGATGAAGAAACTAACATGAAAAAGCCATCAGAGCTAGACAATTGACTCTCAGTCACAAAGAATTCATTAATAATTCCACAAGGACCATCAATGTAATTATCAAACCAAAAGGACAAATTATGGCCACATCTACTCAATAATAGGAGCCAGAATGGGTAGTTATGTTGTAACCACACTTTTCCTTATTATAATGTTACCTTATAATAGCATTGTTCTGTTTTGTTTGTTAGAAGGGGAACCCAAGCAACAATCTAAACCACCCCAGTTCTGAATGAAACCATTTTTTTCTCAGTTTTAAGGTGATTTTAATTTGTTTAGCTTGTTCAGTTTCATGCACATGATTTTCATGTTTTTAAACATCTTGACTCAACAGATCTGCTTTTTGTACAATAACTTCACCTTCTTGTTTTCTATTTGGAAATTTTATTCATTAAAAGCAATTTTTAATTTAAGAACTGAATCATCTCTAATTGCAAATAGGGTGAAAAAATTCTCTACCTGACATTCCTAATCACAGAGCTTGGGAAAGGAGAAGTCAGTTGAAAAAAAGACTAACCTAGAGAATTAATAAAGGCTCAGACAGTCAAGGCCCTTTCCAAAATACAACAAGCAGCTATTTGATATCAACACTATGTTATGAATCGCTGCACCTCATTATCAATCGTTGAAAAGAAACCTCCCTCAAAATGTCTGACTCTGAAGGACAAAGGCAATTAACAGGAGCAGGTGAAAAAAAAAACACAATGAAAGTGTATTAGAGTGACAGGGGAATTTAAAGATGCCATGTGCATTAGGTTATATTTCCTAAATTAAGGCTTAAACGCAACAAGAACTGTAGATTCCTCAGACCTGTTCAAAGTTGAATTCAATCCAGGTTGAAAACATCCTGGAAGCACAACAAAGCTGGATTAATTCCTCTTCTCAACATACACATTAGTAAAGGTAGAAACCCTTGTAAACTCCATCTTAAAAAGGTAATAAAATGTTGCTAATATAAACGTGGTAGTGTCTTAGTTATGGCCTTAGTGTACCCAAAAATAGACATAGCCATGCTGCCTTCAGCCTTCATACTATTCAGTGTTCTGCATACCTTAAAACACTCCTTATTTCTACCCCTCTTCAGCTATAAAAACAAAAATGAACCACAATAATTAAACAAAATATTCTTTATATGTATTATGGCTATGTTCATACACAAGTCAGTCACCCAATATCCCAATGACTGTTAATGAAACTGAAAGCCTAATTAGCAAGATGAGGGGAATAACCCCAGCATTCTGGCCCACCTCCAGTATGAATAATTACTTCTACCTATGCAAAATCCCCCCTGTCATTTCAATTAGGTAAAATATTCCTCACATCCTGCTCTTAAATTGCTGGGTATTGTTTATAGTGCCATTGTAAGAGCTGCTGCATTCTACCCTGGGTATGGCTGCCTTTTGAAAGTAATAACGTGCCAGCTCCTACTTTTAGTTACTTTGTTCAAAAACCTGAGTTTTGCAAAAGGCTGGCTGCTATCAGAAAAAGAGACAACCAACTAAAAGAAAACTCCAACACTAATTTATTGTGCATCTATTAATAACAGAAGTACAAGATCTGTGTAGAACAGAGGGAACACGTTAACAGGTACTGAGGTATAAAAATAAGTCAGTCAGGCATAAGCATCTTTGGCAATTCAGCAGCATAACAAGCAGTCATCACGCTATCACAACTTTGAACGTCTCAGAAATTAAGCCAAAGCTAACACTTTCACAAATGACTGTGAAATCCTACCAGTACATTGAAACACCCTTTCAAAAACTCATACATATATACACACAGCAAATTTAACAAGGAAGAGAATGAAGTCAGTCATCAACTTCCAGGGCCCTTCCAGGGCCTCCAAAACTATTGCTGTACCTATACCTAGACATCGCTTCCTGCTCTTCCAGGATGTGCACACCCTGAACACCTGTTCCCCAAAACAGCCATCAATTCACCCCACTGCTTTCATTTTGCCTCATCCCATAATTTCCAAAATTCTCTTAAACCCCTAAAATTTTGATAACAATTCATTTTAAAATGTTATCTGACTAAAAAAATAATCCTAATTGAAAAGGGATTTAGAAGTTTTATACGTTTAATTAATGTTGAACTAAGAGGGACATTTGGGGCTTTTTATTGCTTCACCATATTAGAGTGTTTCCTTGCTCTCCCGTTCTGGGTCTGAACTGCCACTGAAATGGTTATTAATAAGTAAATTCCAGAATGCTTACATTAGCCCACAGTCCTTTTATTGTTCACTCCTCCTTTAAATCGCCCTAGCCCTTAAAAGATACAGTTTTAATTGACTATAAAATTCACTTAGAAATGTACTCACTGGTTTGAGTTATGAAAGATAAAAGATATGTTTTATTTAGGAAAATATGCAAGCAGATATCTACAGAAATTCACATTAACACTAACTGTACTTTCATGAAACACTTCAGTAACCACATCAGTGATTTATTGTTATTTATTGTTATGGCAGTATGGAAACTTCCACAATAAAATAAAGACCAGGAGTGAAAAGAGCTGTAAAACCATAAAAAAAAAGTTTGCTTTTTCCTCGTTCTGGCCTCCTAGGACTGTAAATCTTAGGTTTCCTTTTTCCTAAATTGTCTTCTTTCAAGGATTACCAGCGTTATAAATACCTTTGCTTTCTACTGACTAGACACATTTTCTCCTGTAGACTCACTTCCTGTGGGAAACGTTACATCCAAAATTACACACACACTATTAAAATTGCAATCACTGCCACAATTCTGTTCATGTATTAAAAAAAGCACTAAGAATAGAGCAGCTTTCAGTTTATCATTATCCTCTGTAAAAGGAATATCACTCTTGCATAGGAAATAGCAATATGCATATTAAAAAATATTTGAAAATATAGTAGAAAATAATTTCCATTAAGTACACCGGCTGGGGAAAAAGCTGCACACACCAATGATTAAGCATAAGTGTGCATCTGTCCTTTAAATATGCATAGCAGTAATAGCTTAAATGCAGTTCAAATCATGGCCAGGCTTGCTGCATACACAAATCTGCACCAGGCAGTGCTAAATTAAAAAGCACCTCTGATAAGTTTACAAAAGACAAAGAAAAAATTGGTTGTAAACTCCTCTGCATTGCAAAGATCTCTTTTGTCTGTCAATCAACAGAAATTATTCCACCATCACAAAAGGCAAACCTTTGGAGGCAGTATAGGTCTGTGTGTTGTGCAAATGTGCAGTTGCTAAGAAGCAAATATGCTTCTCCTCTAATCAAATAGCCCAGCTCAGCAATGCTGCTGGCTTGGGGCAAGAAGCAAATTCCACCAGCCACAAACTTAGAAACAGTCTTGAATTATTTGTTGCTGACCGCTGGCTGAACCCTGTCCTGATGAGCACCATCACCATTAGCCACTTCTCAGTGTATTCCATCAACCAATGGCAATAGCAGCATGCTACAGCTCAGGCTGCAAGGAATTGATCAAACAGGGTAATGAGACTATTTCTTCATGGAGGTTATTTTAAATGAATATAAATATTTTCTTTCTACATAATTTGCCACAAAAGGTCACTGAACTCCCTGCGATTCTAAAGAAAAATGCTGTGGTATCCCCTTTATATATTTGAGTTAGGATATAGCCAACAAACAATTCTGGGCATTTTTGATGATCGTGTAAATCTTAATGAGGTGGCATCCCAGACAATTGATTAGCAGCAACGTTCTATCTTCACATTTACGTATGAACAAAAAGAAGATTTGATGCTATTTTATAAAATCATGATATACCCATGCCCTTAAAATCTTTCATGAGAGAATATATTCTGTGAGACTAGACTTACACTTTTGCTATTAACAATAGATCATGCATATTTTGCTATGCTTGCCTTACTTTGATATTATAGCCCTTTCTATAGATTCTTTCAACTGAACTCATATGTTAAAAATACCCACTTTGTGTGTGAGTCAAGTTACTGATGAGACCTGCATTCAGACACCCTGTCGGTCATAGCTGTTTTCTTTAAAAGGCTACTATAAAGAGACACCAGGAGATATTTGAAATTTAATTCAAAGCAACTACTACAAAAATCCCATCAAGGCCCTCCTTGTCCTACACAAGATTTTTAATCCTATCATTTCCAGTACTGGACTATTTCTCCAATGCTGGGAAAACAAGTAAATATTGATTTTAATACCAGTCTAATAGCATTTTATTAATAAAGGCATTACACTAGGATAGTACTGAGAGTATGATAAATAAGTAGTGCTTATTATTTTCTACTTTTAGAGATAATAATATAAATATATTCAAATAAGTCAACTAAATACAATGGTTCATATTTGAGAATTTCCAATGTTACCTTGAATAACTTCAAGTAAATATTTTCAACACAGAAGAAAATTTATATTTACACCCAGGGATTAGTATAATTCGTTCATCTGAGACACAGCACTTGAAAATGCAGGTTGAAATATAAATTAAAATATATATATATAGGATTTAAATTAGTTCATCTTGCCCTGATTAATAGAAGTTCACTTACCTAACAACAGAACAGGCTTCGGATATTTTTTTTAATTCACATACAATATTCAAGGGTTTGGGGTTTTTAAACAATATAAAATAAATATGTGTAATCTGAAATTCTGTTCCTCTTATGTGGTTAGAATCCTCAGCTCCTCAGGCTTTTTCTCCTCTAACTGAGTATCTCGGACCAGTATAGGAAATAATTTAAAAAAAAATAGTAAGAATATTAATAATAATTACAAAAAATAGTTTAAATCAACGGGCTTTTCCTCCTACTTCCTACCCCATTGAAATACTATTTCCAGAACATTCTTTTCTAACACTTTATCAATACCATCATTATATGTTATATGGCAGTGAAATGCATCTAAGGCTGGAATAGAATAAAGAAACTCAGATGTGTTTTTTCTCTTAAGCCACCATTTTTTCATTTTTAATTTTTTTTTTAAAAAAAAGTTGACAGCAAAAATAAAACTGTAGTCCTGTGAGGACAAAAAAGAGAGCTTTGTTGGCTATTTTTTCAAAAACATAAAGGTTGTTATATCTGTAACGCAGAGCCTACAAATTCTTATCATTCATTTATCATGTCTTTGAAAAGTCAGTTTCCAAAAATAAAAAGGAAATAATTCGACATTAATGTTGAAGATGTTTAAAAATCTGTGTGAGGACATGATGCTAGGACTATTAAAAACATACAAAATCCTGAGAAATTATTTTCAACATAGATGAAAGAAGCCAATTTATACATAAATCCTATTTTTTCCTCAAAGCAATCTTAATATGTTAACTCCTAAATTCCATTTAAAAAAAAAGTGGTCCCTTACAATACCAATAAAAAACAACATTCATTTGGGGGGTGGAAAAAATCAGCACCCACTCGCAAAAGATGTCTCATCGACGAACTAACATTTGACAAAAATCAGTGGAAACAGCAAAGAAGCCAATACAACTTCCAGTGCCAAGGAGCCAGATGGCACTGCTGGAAAAATTATATCTACAGACTGGCAGCTTGATCCCATGATTATTGCCCAAGGGAGGAGGAAGAGGAAAACAAGAGGTATTTCAGTGTGATGGAGTAAATCAATTATCACCAGCTCACTACAGCATTTTCACATTATTTTTATACCACATTCTAAATATCGCTCAAGTGAATGAGAGCACTGGAAGATTACAGCAATCTAAGGCAGAAAAAGAGGTGTGCCATACATTAAAAAAGCAATATGTACTTAAATGGACCTCTGTCAACTGCATTACACAGTCCATATTTCCAAATGAAATTTGCAGATATATTGTCGTTAACAAGTAAAAACAAAGTTTTCGTCTAGCGGTTTTATTTTTGACATGAAATTCCAATTTTTATCTAAAAAGATTACAGACAAAAACATCTCTGCACTTTTCAATATGACTACATTCTTTTGTGTATTTTCAACTTTTAACATGCAGTTATTTTACACATACAAGTACCAAGCAGCCATTTTGCTAAAATATTTCAGAAATCTTTGATCAAACAAGTTTGTGGAAGTCTCACCAATTGTTTTTCTGATAAAATACCGCTTAAAGATAACTTCTGAAGAAGCTGTTAGAGAAAAATCACTCCACTCCTACTAGAAGGAAAGCAGTTCTAGAAAACTGGAAGTTTTTCTCCCACTATCTTCATATGCGTAATAGTCAAATTACTAAACACAAAATAGACAGAATTATAAGAATAATGTCCTGTGAAAATAGGCAAGGTTAATTTTTTTTTAATTGGAAGTCAATGACAACACTTGCATTAACTTCTTCTCCAAGAAAATGTAATAAGGCCAATTTCCTGAACCCATTCTTGCAAAAGAACACATCCTATTAACCTACCAAAAAGACTTGGGCCACCTTCACTTCACTTGCATCCAACCCATTTTCATTTTTATTGCACTGCCATGTACATAGTCTAAATATCCTTCTGCTCCCATTCATATTATTTCAACACTAATCCTTTTCTCTTACCTCTTCAATGCAGAGCAATGATGCACAAGTGCAGATATGTGAAGGGCATCATAAACTAATTGCACCTTTGATTACATATTGTGAGTATTTAAACATCATCCCGGTCCAAGCTGTGAATGCCCCATCTCTGGAGTGTTCAAGGCCAGGCTGAATGGGGCTTTAAGGACCCGGTCTAATGGAAGGTGTCCCTGCCCATGGCAGGGGAGTTGGAACTAGGTGATCTTTAAGGTCCCTTTCATCCTAAACCATTCTATGATTCTATGATGCAGAGAAATACAAAATTTGACTGTAGAGTAAAGAGCAAAAATTATTTTATATGAAGAACAGGATACCCCTGAAAAGGTATTATCAGGCTCCGATGTACCCTGCATTAAGGAACGTGCATCCAGGCAGGCAGAGTAAATATAGAGAAGACAGGAAAATCTCATTTAGAGCAGAAGAGATCTTCCTCCATTAGGTAGCGTAGGTTCATTCATAATTCCCTGCTCAAAAAGGGCTCAAAACTCTTTCTGACTACCAGCAATAGAGAAGACAAGACCAAGATACTCCTAGGATATTACCCATCATTACAGCGATAGTTAGTGATGAATAGGCTGTGGCTAATATTAGTTAAGAAATTGGAGTAGTAATTTTAGTTTGGAGAAAATGTGACATTCAGCAGTTTAGTCTGTTACTCTTCTCTTAAATCCTACCATTGTACATAATCTAAGTAAACATCTATAAAAATTACTAGGAAAGTATCATACTACTACTGCTGAGTGACAGATGTCCAAAGAAGTATGGTTCCTGCTGAAAATTTTTAAGCAGCGAACAATTAACTGCAAAATGTTCTTGAGAAGGCCAGTAATGAACCTGTCCATTCAGCAGATACCATAAAGACTGAATCTAATGTGTGGGAGTTTTTTTGCAAAATCATTCAATAAACCTTTTCATGACACAGTTTTTACTTTTCCACTCAAATTTAATCTCAAAATTCACAAATATTAATCCATTGCAAGCTTCCTTTTATTTAAAAGGAAACAAACACAAATTCACTAAAATTAATGCCTGGACTGCATGATGCCTGATACAAAACAGGCCTGATTTGTTCTTGCTTAAGATCCACAGATTCACTTAGCGCCTCTACAGAAAGTACTAATCAATTAATACACAAAAACAGAAACATGGGGAAAATCTTCTTCTGTTCATTAGGATTTACACACACTTCATGCATGCAATAAATTAAATATGGGCACAAATTCTTAATCACCAATTCAGAGAAGGAAATGCCAATCTTAGCTTGTACTCACACTGCAAGGTTATACTTTCTTTTTTTTCCAGTAGATTCCTATATCCAGGGACTTCTAAAGCTTCATCCTTAAGACAAAATATGAATTACCACACAGACCATTGTTTTAAATAGTTCTGATCTAATCTAAAACAAACAAAACGCTATGGTTCTGTAGAGCTTTTTCTCCCAAGATGTTTGTGACATAGCGTATACTGAAGGCAGACCCATTTTTCTGTCGTACCATGGTAGATCTCAGGAAGGAAAGGATGCCTCATGCCCTGAATGCCAAGCAGCATCAATCTGTCAGACTTGCTTTACTCTGGTACCCAGTGCCACTGGAGTAGCATGAAGCCATGCTATCATCTATGAGTGATGCATCTTTCTGATTCTAGGGAAAGGAGTAAGGAGCAGAATGGAAGCTGCCTTACCACTACTGCTTGGCAGGAAGAAAGAGGAGTTACAGGGAAATCAGAGGGCAGAAATTCACTTAGTCAAGATAAAGTACCAATAAGGTCCTAAAATCATAATTAACTGCCTCCAAAACCTACTTGAAAAGCTTATTGCATATCCAAGAGGCAGAAGGAAAACCTCTCCTCATCCTTTTGATGTCAGCTATTTGTGATGCATAAGAACCAAACTAGAAGAACATTAGGCCAACGAGCAATATAACATAAGTAGGAAAATCTGTTCACTTCAACTTTCTGGACTTTTTTTTTTTAACCACGGTATTGTTATATATCTTGAATAAAATTATGATCTAATATGAAAAAGAAATGGATTAAGCAGGTCATTATTTAGGTTTTTTTGTTGATATTGTCGTATGTAGTGGTGGAGTATACATGGCTGTTTTGTTAGTGTTCAGTCACTGAAGCAACATAGATGAAATAAAATGAGCAACAAACCATGTCATCTCTCCCATGGGAGAAAGGTAAATGTTAAAAGAACACAGGGGTTTATTGTTTGATGGGAAGTTTTTCATCATGATAATTAGAAGTTCAAACATTTTAGTATCATCAATTTGTACACACGGTTAACCTACACAATGCCATTTTTAACTTTATTGTTGACTTTATTAGGGCCAAAATTTCACTTAAAACTTCTGCTTCCTATCAGAAATTATTCCCTTATGTTCTGTACAAATGGTTTAAATCAAATTTAATTAGATTAGCTTCACATATTTCACGCGCACTTTTTTTTAAAACGTCTTGCTTCTCCATCTAAGTCATTGCTGCTATATGCACTGGTATGGATCCTATAAACAAACCAGCAAGCAACCAAGCAGTTCAGCTGTTTGTTCTTTTCATAAGGTTTCAAAAGCAGCTACATGTAGAAAGTTATAAAGATTCTATTCAGTCTTCAAAAATATTCATTACATTCATTACAGAGGAAAAAAAAATATACTATTACCATGTCTTTTATGGACAAAAGAGAGTCAAATATCAAAAGACTGACAGAGGTTAGGGTATGTATTCTCTCCTAGCAAGCAGAGTGCAACATTGGGACAAACTGCCAAGGGACAGTGCAATTGCACCAGTAGAGATTTTTAGGAAAGATGAGACAGGTGCCCACCAAGAAACATCTCGGACTGACTGTGGGTGACACATTGATTTCACTCTTAAGGTCTCTGCAATTCAACAAGCAGTTGATCTTTTTTACAGCTTTCACAATTTCACAAAGTTGGAACCCTCTTCTCATGTGTTAAACAGAGAAGAGGGAATTGCATCTGGGAATTTACACTCATAGGGTTGGTCCCACATGTACCAATATCCTTAAAAACAGAATTTAAAAACAAAAGCTTCATATTTTAAGTTCCTCTTCAGTATGTTTTACTTTTCACTGTGTTCCATCAGCTTGTAAAAGATTGTATTCTGGATGATATCTAAACTGTCTGTAAGTGACTCAGCCTAAATTTGTAGTGATACATTGTTCCTCTGACAACCTCAGCACACCACATCAGGAATTTTAGACTTCAATCTTCCTGCTTAAGACTGGGCTGCTAATTAAAATTTATTATGTTGAAAGCAACATTTTTGATCATCATATTACCATTCTCAGCCAAAAATGCAGAATTATAATCCCCTTCAAAAATGCAGAATTATAATCCCCTTCAAAATTCTGACATGAACTAGCATCCCCTCGAAATAATGTTAGCATGCCAAAGTCCAGTCTTTACACATTTTCCACATGATGGGCTACTGCCCTCCTGCCAGTGCTTAGTAAAAGCATAAAGCAGAAGCCACCTTTTTTCACTGAAGATCAGCTGTCCAAGTAAACCTAGATCTTACTTCCCCTCAATATGACCTTTTTTATTCAATCTTGAATATTAAAGGAGTTATAAGGAATAATAAAGTACCTGGTTTTCTGCCTTCAATGAGACCTACCTATGAGAAAAACAAAACAAATAAAGAAGTTTCTCATTCCTTTCAATGGCTGTCATGTACTTAGGTTTTTACCTCTCTCCAATATTCAAAGTAAATAACTCATCTCCTACAATAACTTGGGTAAATTTCCAATGCTGTCATCCCCAAGACAACCAAACATCCTCTCCATTATTATGTTATTAAAAAGTAGTATTCAAGACAAGACTGGAGGGATAAGAAGGGCAAAAGGAGAAAGGATAGAATTCCTAGCTGTATTTTCCATTCTCCAGCCTTTGATACCTTAGTTGCTAGCAGTGCTTAACTGAGGAACAGTTTTTGCTTTAATATAGTGTCTCAAAAATAAACTCAGTACGAATGTAGTTGCAGGAAGTGGGAAAACCACTTGTGTGTATGCACAAAGATAAAACCTTACACTGAACTCTACCAGCCTTCTTCAGGGACAGTATTCAAATGACTAGACCTAACAAATAGGAAAAATAAGGGGGGAAAAAGCTTAATCAGTATTTGTATTTGAGACTTAACATGTAAAAAGAAAGAGCATGCAAAATTCAGTCACACAAGTTTGTATTCTCACTTGATCAAACTGCAAAACGTGATGCTTATAGTAAGTAAATACTATAGATCATATAAAATAGTTTACTCCAGCCTGCAAAGACTTGTACAGAACTTTTCCAAAGAAACTACACGAAAACAAAATGCTGATGCCTGTTGCTGCATCCAAAAATTATAGCAAGAAAATCATGTTGCAGGAGCAATAAATTTTGCTCATTTTCAAGACTGCACTTTGACGACAAACAGTTAAAGCACAACCCTTTCATTTACTCTTTTTCCTCAAAGCTCTCCAAGTGCCCAGTTTTGCTTGCTCCAGCCCTACCTTCTTCCACTTCAGCTATGGGGAAATTTAATAAGAGATTCTCAGACTGTTTAAAAATTTTCTACTAAAAAGCATATTTTATTCATAAGCTATAGCCAAATGTGATAATCTGAAGAGCATACAAGTCCCCAGAGACATTTTTAGTACTTGTTTCATCCTTACCTTCTCCAGGCAACATTTCTACACCTTCCATAGAAATGGTGATGATCTAAATTATTTCATCATACCATTCACTGTGATCTTTTAGATCCAGTAATTATCCAGTTACACACTTCCTGCAGAGCAAAGCGACATGTCTTCTTCAGAGGTCCACTTACAAAGTTAAAGTTTGGTCCTTTAATACTAGTGACATTTCTTACTATAAAATCATGTTACCATACCATAAACCAAAAAAAGTAAAAAATCCCTATATATTATAAAAGAAGATTACAGTGTTATTAATCAGGAAAGTTTAAGCCTGCCATTGAACCTGTATTTAATAACTAGGAAACTTGAAAATTAAATGAAGAACAGTAACTTTTTTCCCATTTATTTCTCAACCAAAAGTAAGTTTGTTCCCAACTTGAAAGAAAATCTTCTTTCAATTTTAAAGTATTTTGGTGTGCTTTGGTTTTTAACTAATCAAGACATATGTATTTCCCACTGCATATATTCTTCAATACACAGATGGAAGGGGAGTAAGAAATTACAATACATAACATTGTTATACAATGTACTATACAAAAAGCTGTCATTTAAGTTGCAAGAAACCTAGTCATCAATAAGTGAAAAAATACCTCGCTCAAAAATCAATTATGTTGAGTCTTTTGTATAGAGAAGTAGTACACCTTTCAGGCAACTGGTATTAATGAGCAGACATGGCTATAGAATCTCCATCTGTTTTTCTGACAAAGCTGTGACTACTCCAGTCTCTCATTGAAATTCCATTAATCTGGTGCACCAAGGACCAATGCGAAAATCAAAACTCCATCTAACCCTTTATCAGCTCACAATAACCTACAAGTGAACTCTGCCTGTTAGCATACAGCAAGTTATGATTTTGCTATCAATCAGGCTGTTAGCCAATAAAAAAAAAAAATCAAGTTAAGACCAGAGTGCCTGGCTGTGCTGTTTTGTTTGGTCTGTCTTGTTTTTCAGTTTGTTATTCTGTTTGGGGGTTTTGTTGTGTTTTATCCCTCTTCCAATTTCTGTAGGGTGTCTGGACATGTAAGCCCATGCATCATTCTCTTTCATTGTGATTTAATTGCTGCCAGCAATCAAGTCAAAGCATCACTGAAGTGTGCTTGAATTTCATTAGATGATATAACTTATGCTACTTTCCTACAGTACCTAATAAACCATAAAGAAACCAAAACACATATGGCTTGAGGGAATAACTGGAAAATTAGGTGGCCATTTGGGAACTGAGTGAACTTTTGAACCAGAGGAATAGAGAAAAAGAAATATTAAAAGGAAAGACAGACTTAGAATGCACACAGAGACGTGGGGGTTTGACCTTTTCAGTACCTAGAAAATTACATTAGCATTATGAAAAATACATATCATGTTTTGAGTTTATAATCCATCAAAGTTTAGATACTTTGTTAGTGCCTACCATAAGGTAAAAGTCAAAAGGACAACATAACAATCAGATTTGACAAAAGGCCTTTAGGTGACCTGTGCTAATTTAGTTATCCCGTACTTATTGTTAAATGGATTATCCCTCTTGTAATTAATACACCATTAGACAAAGGTCACACAAAAACTCCAGGATTTTACAATGACTGTAACATATACATAATACACTAATTCTTTATCTGTTACCAAGCGTGTGCCTTCACAAATTATGTTTTGACAGTAATGCCGCAAAGTCAAATTGCGACACTTTGGCAAGTCATACAAACCTTGCAGCCTAACTCAAGTATATAAAGAGAAATGCCTTGGGGCTTTTTAGCAGAAAATATATGTAGAAGGTTTTACATAAAAACTGAAATGGACTCAAACATAAATAAAAAACCACCTCAATTCGGTTACCCACAGATAAGGCCCTCTGTTAGCGCTGAGAGCCTTGAACCTACACAAATCAGGTTTTAGATCTGTACAGAGCCCTGCTGAACTGGTAATTATACCAAATCAAACATCTACAGACCATCTTACAGACCCAGTTCCTTGAGTAGGATTTAAATATTGAACATTAACAGACCACTAAAAAACTAAAATACAGTATTAAGCTTCAAGAAACCCATTTATGCCTATTAGAACTGAAACAAATGGCACCTCTGGGGATCAATCCACCTCTTATAAGATTTTCCCAACATATATTTTCATACACAGGCTAGGTGGCTAGACTGGAATGATGGATTATATATATTAAAATCAAAATAGTCTTAGAATGACACATTAGACATTCAAAGAGAAAAAGAGGAACACTGTATACTCCAATAAATTACGTATTTACAGATCAGAATTTATCATCTTTTCTCAAATTTTCTTCGTGTTACACTCCCACTAGGTAATTAAAGAGGATTTATCATAAAATACAGAAAGACCAGCAAGGTAAAATCACCTCAAATATAAAAGAATCGTACCCACTATATTTCTACCTAAACTGGTATGAATTAGTCAAGATATTGTTGAGCAGCTATTGTACCTACTCTCATAACTTCCAAAACAGGCTAAAAATTAATCACCCATCTGTACAAACTCATACAGTATTTCACATACTCTTGCATCAGCATTCTCCAGCCGTTCATTATTTAGGTTATGAACGTTATCACTTTTCTCTTGATTAACTGTTTTGAAACAATTCTGTAATCGTGCCTCCTATTAAATAGTCATATAATTTTGTCACATACCCTTTATGCAATCAGTACCATGTTATTAAGTTATAATTAGAAATAATGATAAGATTATGTTTGTAAGCAAAAATAAATACACAGAAAGTTGCATTCATCTGTAGTTTTGAAAATTAGCTTGGGTTTTCTAAATGCCACACTCAATTTGACTGATAATTACATTTCAACCAGAGAGCAAAAAGGCCTAGTTTTACTTTTTTAGTAGAAGGTCACACTGCCAACATGCAATAAGCTCAATATAAAAAAAAAAAAAAAGTGTGATTATTATTGTTATACATTTTACAGAGTTCTGGACATAAAAAAAAAAGCATTATTCTGAATCAGTGGTTAGAAGGTTTATCACTTATGCATGTACTTGACTTATCCCTGTTCTGCAATAGACATAATTTTATACCTCATAAAAGCAATTTATGTTTCCAAAGGGAATAATCTGGATAATATAAAATGTGGAGTGCTGCATTGCAGGAAGCATATTTTCATTCAGCAATTGTATTTCGAGATGGAGCTGCACAGTTTGATCATCATATCATGTCAGAAAACATCATTCACTAGTAAGTCTATCTAACTTCCAGTGCCACAAATTAATATACATCATTAATTTATTTGTACATATATTTAATTTACTGCCATATATTATCCATAGAAGATGTTTATATTATGTATACAATAAACTAATCTCAAAAATATGGACACTGTGCTAAAGCAAGCTTGTTAACTGTTGAAATATTCCATTGCTCATGTCTTCAGAACAGCCGCATTTAGCATTGAACTTAATGAATACAAAATAAAACAACATGGAAAACAGCTATGAAGCCTGGACTTTTCCTAAATGCAAACCCAAACTTAAAATTTATATAACAAAAACATTGTACAAAACACTGTCTTAATGGAAGGAAACACTGTAGGAATAATTAATTTAATATTTTATGAACCTATTCTGCATGGAGTTTGCAGAAAAATATCAATCACATAAACTGTTTCATTATTTATTAGATAAATAATACAGTAAGCCATTAAGTAGCACAATAAAATTAAGCAAGAATCTGATAATGTTGAATTAACAAACAATTTGTTACTACAAATATTCACACTGGTTTAGCCACTGATCTATCTTTAAAAATATATGTATCTACAGAAGATGCTTTGTTATCAAAAAACATGAGTTGAGAAACACTGTGTAAATTTGAGACAGCTTCACTATGCTCTAGGACCACTAGAGAGAGCTCTTCAGTTCCTTTAAAGGTTCTTGTAAAGGTAAGAAAAGCATTCAGCTGCGCTGCTTATCTGTTTATCTGTTTTCCAGCGCTAACACTCGCATCAGGAGGATCCAATTACATCAGCTCATAGCAAACTAGCAAATCTAGTACTTTCTAAGGTAAACAGTGTCACATACCATCAGAAGGGGCTTCATCCTCTTTATCATATCGGTCAGATGCTATTGAGACACTATCAGGAGGTGAAGAAAGAGAGTTCTCGGACTCTTCCTCATCTTCCAGCTCTGTAAAAGTCAATACACATTGCTAGTGAAATTACTTATCACACAAACACACAGAATAAAAGTATTTCCAATAGCAAGGAGGATATTAATTCCTATCTGGAACTGAAAAAATCCTATTTCTCATGGACACTGGCAGGCTCCAGCGCAGCTGTGAGCGATGCCATTCTAGGGCTACCTTCTGACCCGATGTGTAAATGCTGCTGGAGCAGTTTCCCTAAATGCTGTCGTATAATGAACCTGCTCCCAGCACTGCACAGCTGGCAGCTTCTCACGAGGGGAGAAAGAAACACCACAGCAAAGAGGCAGGAAAGATAAAACACTGGCAGAAGGAATAAAGGAGAGCACCGGGCTCCAAAGTTCCGCCTGTCCAAGTGCAGGATGGAGCTGCAGCAACTTCACTCCCAGGAAATGCCTAACTACTGTTGGCAGCAGTGACCTCTGCCCACTTTTACTTTTCTTCACTGTAATTAGGCACTGCCTTGCAAAACTCTGTGTGTATTCCTCCCGTGAAGCTAGAAGTGGAATAGCCGCCTGGCAGCACCTGGTATCAACCTGTGGCTTAATGCAGCATTCTGTTAATGAATTTCTTGCCCAACTGAGAGCCCTGCTACAATAGATACAAAATCTACATTACCAGTTAATCTGATGCACTTTGATCAGTGTCATGCATAAGCAAGAAGGTCTAGGAAAGATACAGTGAAATCAATATTACTTGAGGCTTTCACCTAATTAGGCAAAATTTAACTTCTTCCTGAAAGTCAGCATATTTTCTCAGATATGTTTAACACATCTAGGCAAAGAAGAGGGGAGGAAATAACAAACTACATTGCTCCTTAAAAAAAAACAAATAAAATCATTGCGAAGGAGAAAACGCTAAATATGACAAAAATCATCAGACCAGAATCCTAAAGTTGATGGTCCAATAGATTAAATAGCCCTCAAATTTCTTGAAAATCATGTAACACTAAATTGTTCAAGCATTGCCTTTTGGTATATACAAAGACAAAGGCTTTCCAGAGACATTCATATATCCTTCTTTATTTATGTGTTCTCTTTTGGAGCACTGGATCAGAAAACTAATGTCTAAGAATCCAAAACAAACCCATGCATAGTGAAAATATTCTTTTCACAGGTGCAGAAATTGCATTCATCAGTAGGACTGCCTAACCATGGCTGAGTTTTACCCCCTCCCATTTAATAATGGAAATACTCAGAAAATTCAGAGACTATGACAGAAAGCTCCATGACCATTTGCAAAAAATAGCAAGTTTTCCATGCAGTTAAAACACCAATATCTGATACTTGTTTTGCTGCAATTCTTTTACATTCAAAGGTTGTCAAACACTAGCTAGGCTTTCCCTTCATTAATTTAGTATGCTTTTCTTAGGAAAGCTTCCTCCCAAGCTCCCATGCCATTTAACAACTGCTCTGAATCTGAACCTGACTCCAGCCTATTTTTGACACAGTCCTCTCCCAGTAGCACTCCAGTCATTGTGTTAATCTGATCAAAATATTTGCACTTCATCACACCTGTCAAACCTATCAAAAGTAAATTATTTCTCTCTAGAATTTACCACTTCCTCCAAATAGAAAAACACAGAACAGATAGCACATGAACAGAAAATATTATGCCTTCTTTCTAACTAGCATGATCATCTTTTACACTTAGATTCCAGAGACCAGGTGCCTGTTTCTCTTTGCCTATATATATCTGTATTAGATTATACACTCCATATAAAAAGAGCAAACATGATATTCACAACCTATACAATGGCAAAACTCCATTCCATTCCAAAAGTTCCACTGTCTTCCTGTCCTAAACTTTTACTAGTACTAGAATGCATAGAATATATGTGCGTATGTAAGCCCTGGTTGTCAATCAAAAATGTCCTCTTATTAGATATGCATAAACATGTTATCATTGAACCTTCATGAAAGTGCCAGCATAAATTTAAAATATTAGGTTGTATTTCTAGAAGAAAACAATTCCAGAAACACCACACCCCAGCACATATAATTCATGGGCTGAATGGCAAACCTTAGTATATTTGAATGAATAAGACTTGTGGATGACAAGGAGGTGAGTACACACATAGAAAGAACATCTCCAGAGGATTTTGTCCCACTCGGCATAATTTCTAATGTAAGTTTGCAAAGCTGCACTGTTACCTTGCTCTTCCACTAAGTCACCACACTACCATTTTCCAATTACACTTAGGATTTCAAATTTAGTAAACATTTGTGCTTTACTTTCATATAAAAGCCAGATGACCCAGGAACAAGAGAATTTTTAATACATACATACATACATACATACATACATACATACATACATACATACATACATACATATTTAGGGCATACCATACAGACATCTATCATTGGGCTGGTTTGACTTTGATAGAGTTAAGTTTTTTCACAGTAGCTGGTATCAGGCTATGTTTTGGATTTGTGCTAAAACCAGTGTTGATAAAACAGGCATGTTTTAGTTACTGCTGAGCAATGCTTACAGAGTCAACACCTTTTCTTCCTCTCACACCACCACACCAGTGAGTGGGCTGGGGTGCACGAGAAGTTGTGAGGGGACACAGCCAGGACAGCTGACCCCAACTGACAAAGAGAATACTCCACACCATAGGATGCCATGCTCAACTTATAAAGCTGGGGGAAAAAGAAGGAAGTAGGGGACACTAAGAGTGATGATGTTTGTCTAAGTCACTGTTACTTGTGATGAAGTCCTGCTCTCCTGGAAATGGCTGAACACCTACCTGCCTACCAAGGGCAAGTGATGAGTGAATTCCTCGTTATGTCTTTCTTCTGTGTACAGCTTTTGCTTTACCTATTATACCAATGTCATACCAAGCCATGAATTTTCTCACTTTTGCCCTTCTGATTATCTCCTCTACCCCAGCAGAGGCAAATGAAGGAGGGACTATATGGGCTTTAGTTGCCATGTGGCATGAAAATCATGACACGGTTATATACTGTATTTGAAACAACAAAAACCATAGCAACACTGAATGCAGATTCATAATAAAACAAGTTTCTGTTTTATGTCTAGAATATCCAAATTCAACATGCCCTTAAAACAAAACAACCAAAAAAAGAAAAGTGTTGAGAGTATTATGAAGAAAGAAATTACACACTCAGTGCTTTACAATTGTCAAAGCATTCTCTAGATTTTAAATCCTAAAGAAGGCTTGAAGACCTCCATGAAAAAAGCCCTCACTGAGAAAGACACTCAGAACCAAAATATAAATCCTGTGTCAAACAATACTACATTTAGGTATCCACACTTTACATGAAAAATGAGGAGAATAGGTGGCAGACTCTGGATAGAGATACAAGCAACCTGCACTCATGCAGGACTAGATTAAACAAAAAAATCCTCAATTTTTTATTTTAGAGTAAAGAAAAATAGTAGCAAATAAATAATATTTTTTCATCAATTTATACTACACACTGAAAAATACAATTCTTAAATAATCTAATTTATACAGAAGAACTGCAGGCATTTCAATAAGAAAGCTGACTCATTGTGCTCTGGAGTTTTAACAGGCAACATTTCACAATGTGTTTATGTACTGGCATAAAAGAAGGACTGCTTTCTGGTATCAACCTTGGGGTTCTTGCCTCCTAGTTCTGTCAGGGTTAAAAGATATCTTAGAGCTGTATGCTGTTAATATACAAAGATATTGCTCCTGACAGTTCACAAAGAGGCTTCCTGTTGATCCTATGTCGTCTCCTGCATTCCCACTCTGAGCAATCTCTGCCCTTTCCCCACTTTGTATGCTCCTCCATCAATTGCATTGAAGTTTATCTTACACCTATTGAGTAAGAGCAGTCAGAATTGCATTTGAAGCTTCATGTGTTACTCCTTGAACAGTCAGAGGAGTCAGTGTTGAGCAGCACAAACCACTATTCTTTTCAGGTGCCAAGTATCTAAAAATACACCCAAAAAGCATCAATAAATTAAAGAAAAGCATTCAACTTGCACTTATGTAATAGAAAACCGAACTACAAAGCAACAATGGGCATCAGGTAAATGTATTCAATACAATTTGCAGGCATAATTGAAAGCATTGCTGCCTAATCAAACATCTAAAAGCAAAGCATGCTCAAGCAAAATGTCTATAGACTCATTAGTTGGCAGCCATTCCATTACAATCACACATAATGTCAGTAGTGCCTTGAACCCATGCCAATGACAACAGCATAAATTTTGCATCTCATTTCTATGGCCATAAAATTAATGACCAGTTTAAAAATACTTCTTTGCAAAAGTTATTGCCTAAAGAAATGACATGACTGTGTCTCTGTTATGCAGCCACAAGTGTAATTATGGAGTTGATGCACATTAATATAGTTTCTTGTTTCCCCAGAATAGAATGATTTATCTGGAAGTTGGGGTAAAAATAGATTAATTAAAGATAGATATTTAACAGTCACAATAACAAAAATTTGCACGTGAACTGACCCTATTCTCCAGTTTCTGCAAGTTAAACTAATCTCCTATAGGTTTGATAGCAGAATCAATATTTTATGATGTCTGTAAAAAAAAAAAAACATACAATGTCATTCCTTATTAAATGCTACGTTTTCCATTACAGCTTATTTATTGATTCAGGAAATAATGCATACCAAAGGGTAAGTTTACCACATTAGGAATGGAGCATAAAACAAACTCTCTTCATTGTAACAAGGGCTGTACTTCAGTTCCTACCCTTTGTTCTGAAGACTTCCAACAAATGAAATTGGTACAATATAATGAATAGGACCATAATACATTCTTATTACAGTTAGAATCCAGCTTTTTAAAAATCCAGACTTTTTCTCCCCAAGAATTCATTTTCTTCTGCAACATTGAGATTACAAGAAAGAATTCCTAAGCATTAAAGATACTGTTTCCACCACTTACTCTGAAAAAGAGCAAGCAAGATGTCTCAGCCAATGCCTCTGAGAGAAACTTGCTAGCTCACATCCTCAGATAACTAAACACTTTCAATTTATTTCTAAAAATGTCTAGACAGAATGATGCATTAAAACTGCTCAAGTATAAGAGAAATAAAACAACTGAGGAAAATAAAAAGACATGTAGGTCAAACCACCCTGCTTCTTGCCATTTCAGAAGGTCTCAAGTCACAGCAGGTTGAAATCAGTTCATCCTCTCCAATCTCTGCTGCAGTAAGAACCCATGAAACAAAGGACTGGATGAAGCCATCAAGCAGACCAAGCAAGGTTCTCACTACTCAGTTTTTCATAAGAACAAGTAGATAAAGCTGCTTTCAAGCTGGGAGGGGTACACTTAGCCCCTTGATAGGGGCATCCTGTATTTTTAAGATGCTAGTGACCCAATCCATGAGTCACCCTGCAAGACTGGATTCTTCTGACAATCAGTTTTTCAATGCATGCTTTGCCATGCAGTCTGCTCCAGCACACTCATTCCTGAGGGCCTTCTAGGGTCCCCTATTACCATGATGATTTTTAATGGCTTGTTTTGTAAAGGTCAAGTAGAAACTCTTTAACAGCTAATTCTTAATACAGAAACAACATTGTTTGCAAACAAATGTGCTTCAAGCAAGAAAAGCAACTGCAACTTTTGCTTAATGAGTTCTTTCTTATGAGCTGTAGTTGTAAGTTCTTTCTTAAGATCTCATTCTTATGATGCATATCAGGCCAAAACCATTTTGTGCTGCACTGGTGGATGTATGTCATGTTACTTGAAATTGCACTTGGTGTGGACACTTCACAGATAACAGCTGTGTTAGCTGAAAGGGACAAACAACACAGTGATGTGCCTACAGTGAAAGCTCCCAGACTTCTGGGACTGAGTGGTATTTGGCACACTTTTAATGCATTTGATGGTCTCTCCAGAAATGCATCATGATGATCCTCAAAGAACTGGGTAACAACTAAGCCATATCTTTCCCATTTATGGTTAAATACTGACCACGTATTTATGCTCTTGACTAAAAAGTTCAAGTGTGTTAAAATATAGAACTCATGTGCTCATGTGGCTCTGGTGACCACAAGATACTGACTCCATTTCTGAAGTCCAAAGAGACTTCTACTTGCTGCCATTTCCTGAAAAAGAGTGTGCAGAGGGGGAAAAAATTCAAAGGAAATACGACCCCTGTACAAAAACAGAAAAGAAAAAAATACAAAATCAAACCCTTTGCATTTAGTGCAACTCTAGCAGCTTGACTATTTCCAGGAAGCAGAGGTCTCAGGCTCCAGACACACTCTGCTCTGCCAAGAGCCAGAAGCATCTGAGTCATTGAAAGGTTTCCTACAGGTGCTCCCCATAATTACACTGTGAATAACACCAGTGCTCCAGAGACACAGATTTGCCCTCTATTATGTTACAGTGAAATAAAAACAAAAGTGGACCGTCATCGGTTTTTATCAGAGTGAAAAATGCTAGTTAGAAAATGTCATGTCATACCTTTCTGCATAATTTAGTGCTGCAGATCACATATGAGGTGCAACGAGTGTTTTCTGGGGAACTGGTTCTGCAAATTCCCATAGTATGACTCGATTTGGCTAGTACTTCTGGTATCTCACTTTCAACATTGAGCCAAAATATTTTGTGAAAAGTGAGTAAAAATATGTATTTTACTAAAATAAATGCATAGAACAGATGGCAAGTGAACTTCAAACACAAATACAACTTCTAGAGCTTAGGGTACTTCTGCCAACTTTAGCACTATTTTTAGCATAAATTGAAAACAAGGTTCCTTTAACTAAACATTTTGGCAGTCACAGTATTGATTCAATTAATCTCAAAACAGAGAAATGCCAAAAACTATATTAAGTCAGAATCTTTGACAAAGTTGAGACTTTTATAATGTTAGTGGAATATTAGTCTTACAAAAAAATGAACCCAATTTGTATGCAAATTACCTTTGTTTTCAAGCTTTTTCTCAATTCTAAGATCTAGAACAGATCGCTGAGTGTAACTACAGCTTTTTAGTTATGCTTAAACTGCTTAGATTAACAGTCAAATATTTCAAATTCAAAGAAAAAAAAGGCAGCAGTGTCTAAGAGAAAGACATTTATAAAGAGCTCTTCAATTTAAGAATAAAATAGATACAATAAATGTCTAATAATCTAAAAAAAAATCTGATCAAAGACCAGTGGATTGGATATAAATAAAATTGTACATTTTTGGTCATAAGAACAATGTGAACTTTCTTTATGCATAAATTAACACACTTAACTGTAAAAGTCAGTGTTAAATCAGGTAACACCTCACACAGGAAAATTAAATATTTTCCCATACAATTAACTTTGTGTCTTTCACTTACACATGTACCCACTTGTCCTAAAAAGCTTCCATTTTTTTCACTCTATATGGACAAAAAGATGCTTTTGTCAGGATATTTACTGACCTGTCAGACAACATCAGAAGGCTTCTTCCTAGGAAGATTCAAGAAAGTTCTCAAATTCATCAATCTGGTTGCAAAGAAATATGTATGCACTTTCTGAGAGAGATGCACATGGGTGACCATAGTTTTAAGGAGCCTGGTTCTACTTGCACCCATGCTCTTCAATTTTTTTTAATTGTTATTCTTTCACACCTCCTTGCTTTATCCTTATGGATAGGCAAGATTCTGTATGCTATTGGCCAAAGCCCATAAAACAAGAGTTTACAAATAGTTTAGTCAAACCAGCTAGTCACTACGTGCAAAGTCAGTGGGGCTTCAAAAACATTCAGTGATGAAAGAGAGTGGAGTGGAAAGTATGCCACAACACATCCTTGTGGAACAACTCACAAGCTGAAGGAGACACTGTTTGAGAGAGCAGTCAAGTATCATTATGTCCTACAGGAAGTATGTGATTTTTGAAAGTGTTGGTCCAGTTCTTTCAGCCTCCAAAAATACTTCTGGATGCCTCTGAAAACATGTCAACTCACAAGATTCTTGAAAACAGCTGATGTAGCATATCTACTATATCATGATAACGTACCATGACAGCATGTACCATTCTTCACCTTCCCTTTCAGCTAGAAGAGAGATTATTTTATTTACATATTAAAAATGGAGTGACTGCTACCACAAAAGCAAGAACAGGAAATATGGAGTTTAAATACACACAGTAGTTTTTATTCTTCCTAGCTTGTTTCAGCATAGTTTCCAAATTCCTGCTCCCACCCCTCCTTTTTTTCCTAGAATATATTATTCTTTTTTCACCTTATATGTTGACATCTTTCTTCTTTCTCTGGAGGGGGTAGAACTGAACATCACAGCCTTCTGCACTTTCAATACTTTCCAAATTTTCCATTTTTCAAATGTCTAGGTGTGCAGAGAGGTATGGAAATGGGCACAAAAGTTGACCTCCCTCAGCTGCTGCCACTGCTTTGTTGCACTAGGAGCTGGCCAAGAATCTGACTGCTTATCTCCATGTGAGTCCTTTGTTCTACACCTACAAAAGTCACGCCTAATTTGTACAGTCCTAAAGTAAGAATGACACAACCAAATAAAGTTTAGCACACACTTCTTGAACTCTGGACATTACACCAACAACTCATACCACTGATCCACATTCCCTTAAATAATTTGCAAGTAAGTGCAGGCTCCTATTTCTCATAAGTTTTTTATACTCCTGCATGCAGCAAATGCACATTAATTTGGAGAAATGTATCCTTGCTTGCAGAAAACAATGGTATAACTTTCATTTTATTGAAAAATGCTGAAAACTAAGGTGTGAGTGTTCACACGCCTCAGCATTTTTACAAAGTTCTATGACCTGAACCAGAGAGACACCATGAGAATTTTTTACAAGGCAATATATCCTGCTTAAGAATCAAATGTACTCTAATAAAAAGAATAAGACTGAATATAATTTTCACAGAAATCACAGCAAGTTATGCAATAACAATTACAGACTATACAAATCAAATCATCCACTTTACTAGAGATAATGAAATCTCATTTTTGTTAATAATTTGTTGAACTGGAAAAGAAATTCTGAATCAAATTACCAATGAAGAAAGTAAATAGACTAGAATTTTCTTGACCTTCAAATTACACAAAGCAGTAAATGCAAACTCTGCTTTTTGTAGGCAACTCTCACACTTATTACAGAGTCAGAGCCTCAGGAAGTTAATAAATCTTCAAAAACATGCTGTCTTTAAGTAAGATAGGTTCACAATGAAACAACCACCACGCCTAAGTTCATGTTAGTAATTTTCTTAATATTACTTTCCCTCACTCTGTTCTGTTGGACAGTGAGGAGAAGAGGAAAACTACATTTTATCTTCTGTAACAGTGAGGAGCTGCAATATAAAAAATAGCAAATTACTGTAATACAATTTTTAAACAATCACATAGTTGGTGTTTACAGAATCTTGGCAATCTTGAATCTTTGGAAGTTTCAAGTTGCACTGTCCCTTTCAATTGAACTGTTATGGCTGCATAACTTGATTTTAACAGGCATAAGAAATGTATGAACTTGTGCCTTGTTACAACATTATTTGCCTAATATGACTTACATATTTTCACTTTCTCAGGAGGCACGCTGCAGCCTATACATTCGAACCTCCTTGTCCAGAAACAGACACTTCTTCAACCACTGTAAAAAGTGAAGCATTGCATAGGCTTTTTTGACCTCGCACTGTGACCCTCATACCAGCATCCACAGGCTATAGGTCATGACCTCAAGAATTAGCATCATGGAAATAAGAGCCCTTCCAGGTTTAGTTACAGAACAGAACACTGTAGCAACAAACCCCTCAGTCTTCTCTAAACTGAACTCTGCAGCTTTGTTTAAACTCCACTAGAAGACAATAGATAACCCGCACTTCAGTTTTCATTACTCGCACACTAAATCATCTCCTCTCCAGCTAAAGGTCTGAGCTCCCGCTGCACTATGAAAACATTCATTCAGTGTGGATCGAAAGCCAATATCATATTGCCACGAGATGATCCTATTAAAAGGTTAAAGAAACATCACTATGGAATTGAAGACTTTTGCAACGTTAAGAGAAAAGGCTGAAATAAGTAATCTCTGCTAAAATTCTATCTCCTAAGCAGGCTACTTTGCATTCACTTCCTCTGGAAAAAAACAACCAGCACATCACATGGTCTTTGCAAGGCTGACTCTTGCTAACAAAGGTCCATTTATACTAAATTTATAACAAATAAGCTCCATAACGAGCTCCATTATAGATTAAATCCCGAGCTATATTTCTAGCCCGGTCTTTCCATCAGCGAGCGCTCGGCGCTGCGTTCGCCGCCGGCAGCGGCCCCGGTGGCTGTGCGCGCCCCGGGCGCTCGGGCGGCTGTTCCCCGCCAGCCGCAGCAGGGGGCGCCAGTCCCCTCGGCCTCGGGCGGCCGCGGCAGTGGGAACGGCGGGGAAAAGGACACGAGACTCACCTTTCTCCGGGAATTCTTGAGGATAACTGCAGAAAAAGAAGAAGAAGAAACATCATCAAGCAACGCACGCTTGCAAATCCACGGCAAGAGGACATGGCACAGAACAGCAACCAGTTTTCAACAAGTTTTGTGGTCGAAACTCAGCACTGCAAGTTTTCCTTGAAAATTCTGAAGTCTTTATCTTTGGGTTAAAGTATTTACTCAGTTTTCCTTTTTCCTTTGCAGCTGACAGAATCTCCAGTCCCTTCAAGGAAGACTTGAACAAAACCAAATCCAGACTGAACAGCCTTTTCTGGTAACTTTTAGAAAGTTACCAGAAAGGAAAAGATATCCTTTTTCAGATATCTTAAGGTATGAAAACACACAAAAGCATCTATAATTTAAGTAAACCTTTTAAATGTTAACAAATTCCACAAATTTTTGTGGGCTAGTAGAGCCATTAAACATATTTTGAAATAAACCAGCAGTTCAGTAGGAAACTAAATAAAAAATCAAAAATAGTGAGTATAGCTACCGTAAATTTACAGAAATACAAGTGAAAACGGATTAATAATTAACCAGAAAGATAAAAGTTAAAGCATGCATAAATAAGAGTTCCTTTTTAAATAAGGAGATCTCAACTTTTATAATGCCTAGAAAACAAAAAAAATATTTATCATCCCAGAAAGAAAACATACTTTCATACACTGTTTCTTCTGGGCTAAATCTTAGTATTTCAGAAACTAAAATAATCACAGAATGCAGTTTGATGATACAGACAAATTATCAGGACAGAGTTACGTAGAATGGCATTCAAGAAGCATTCATGGGCTAAGAACTAACTGGCAAATAAAATGCAGCTGCCAAGATCATCTTTATGAACAATAAGCAGTAGTAAGGATATCAGTTTAGTCAATAAGGAGATGTTGGCAAGAAATGAGCAGAAGAGAAAGGAATGGTCTAGAGATAAGAAACTGAGAAATGCAAACAGAGATAAAAGGCCAGATCTAAGAAATCCAGTGTAGCAAGTGGCAGTAACACAGCCCAACATGTGGGATGTTAAAATCAAAGAAGATTACAATGTGCATGTATTTTGTAGCCTACATGAAAAGCAAAACACTGTTAACAGTGAATAATATTACAGGAAATGAGGAAGGCATTAGAAATTAAAATAAGATGTGAAACCATGGGGTCACATAAATGAATAGTAAAAGATGCAGTGTCAATATGCCCATAAATGCAGGTTCCCTCTCTTTGATATTTCATCATCCACAAAAGCATCGGTCAGTCAAGAAAAAAGTCAGTAGCACTGTATCTGCAAGTCATCTGTACATTCACAGTTAACTCAATAACCCAGAATGGAAAACCCAGGAAAGAAAAAATACATAGATAAAATACCACTTTCTTAAAAGAGAATATGAGGGAGAGCTAGTTCCCTAAGCATTTACAGCCTGAATGAAAAGAACACAAAACTTCAAATACAAGATTTTGGGACACATCTCATGTCTCCCTCCAGTTAGCACCCTCACCAGATGATTGTGCTGTCCTGGAAATTATAAACAAGTTGCCACAGGGGCAGAAGCATGCCATCAATGGAATGCTTAGGAGATAACACATAAGCTGTCGTACACCAGCTGAGCATGGTGATAGGAAGCTCACTCATATCCTCAATACATTATATCTCTCATGTCTTAATGAATCTTACCAAAGCAGAGGTGAAGAAAAGCTCTGCCCAACTAGCTTGCAATCAGGTTTCAAAATATTAAACAATTCAAATGGGACAAATCATTCTGATCCCATTGCTTACTAAATTGTAGCAGTTTAGAGAAGACAAGACTTGAACCCATGCAGATTTTTTTAAAAAATCAGGACCTAGACAGATTTTTTAATTGTTAATATGGTTAATGTTTATTAAAAGATTGCATAAAACTTTAAGATATCAGTAAGTGACTTTCTAACACAGTAAAGCCATGAAGTTCACTTACCTTGCTTTAATATCCTTTATCTTCTTAAGAAGAACTTCCCTTCTTTCTTTTGCTTTCTTGGATAGATTTTCTCCTTTTAGTGTTTGGGAAACAAATGTTTCAACATCTAAATAAAGAAGAAAATAAATACACCTCAAAAAAAGACAAAATACTGCTGTAATGAGCTTGCCCTGATACTACTGTGAAAAAAAATAAGAAAATTATTTTCAGCCCTATTCACAGCATAGTTAACAGACATTTTAGACTCTAAATGAGATACATTTGTTCTCAATCTACTTATGCTTAGCACAGCAAATCCTATGGTGACATTTGATTCTTGCTCACTTAATTATGCTACGTAAGTCCTAATAAATTGCAGTCCTATAACAATTACTTTCCATCACCTAAAGTAAAAGACAAAGCTAAAACATGGAAATAGCCTTTATGCATATATTACTGCCATGTTATTTCAGAAGTTCAAGTTGCATAGATGGTTGTGTAATTTATTATTTCAGCAGTAACACTTACCCAGATACTAATATAGCTCACTTACTGGTTACAGTATTTTCAAGTGTTCCCACAATGCCTCTGAAATCAATGATTGACTAAAGATTCATATCCAAAGCAATCCTGAAAAGTATTAGGTAAGCAAATTAACCATATCAAAGGAGTCCAGCTCACCAGTGTACTTTAAATTAAGCACACCTCTACTTGTAGAATCACAAACAAAGGCTCTTGCCTGCACTCTAAGTTTTAACTCTTACTCAGATGATACTTTAATACAGTCATGTAGAAACAAAGCATTCCATAAAAGCTACCACAGTTCTTTTAATACAGTAAATATCCATTCCATAGGATAAAAAGAATGCAGCATGTATTGAATTTGTGGGAGTGTAACACAGAAGTATGTTTTCCTTATTGACTAAACTATGGCAAAAAATAACATTAGAAGTTTCTTATAGTTACCACTCAACATACAATTATCCCAAAAACAGAAAAGGAGAAATACAACCAAAAAATCCTGCTTGTTAACATAAACATCTCACCTGTATGGGTAACAATTGCTCATTGAATAAGAGAAAGCATTTGTGGGTAACAAAACACCTTCTCAGTGCCTGCTCACCCCCACAGACACACACAGAGACACATATATATACCTTGGCTCTCTCTGGATAGATGCAAATGCATATGGATAGTACTGTTTTAATCCTATAACTTTTCCAATCAGATGAGACATTCCATTTGAATACAGAAACATAAATAACAGCCAATTAAGTACACAACTGTCTACTTGCAAAAGTTTACATGAATATTTGCTGCAGATTTCCTAAATGAAAAACTTAATTGCCTGCTTTTTTCTGTATAAAACAGAAACATACCACCCTTTGTATTACAGGATGCAAGAAAACAATTCAAAAGTTACCCTTCAAGAACACTAGCACAGCTATTACAAAGATGCTCTTCTTTACAAATAATTCACTGGATTATTATTTAAATGTTTGGATTACTGTCCTCACCAAATGCAGCAAAAATATTCCTTTTTTACAGAGTTTTGAAGAATTTTAGAGTTTTGAAGAATTGATCCTCCTCTCTCCATAAGACAGAGAATCTTTCCATTACATTTTCCAAAGCAATCCTGAATGGGGGAGACCTTCACTCAGTTCTGTGGCATTCCTTCTTTAAAAGGACAGAAGGAAAGGCACTTAACATGTATTAATGCATCCTCCAGACGTACCCCCAACAGCTTCTATACTGCAGACCAAGAATGCCTACAGGGATTTTTTCCAAACCCATAGAAAAAGTACACATCTTCATAAATTACAAGGATTGGAATTGCCAATCAAGCTGGCAGGGGAGAACTCACAGAATCCAATGACATTGACAAACTACAAAACTAAGGTCAAAAAAATGATATTTTTACTATTCAGAGCAAAAATCAAAACAGTTCAAAACAAATCAACAGTTTTTCTCTCAATGAAACCTAGCAGGATTTTCCAGTACAAAACTAGCTTTTACTTGAAGAGGGACAGCCTGATTAAATATTTATTTTTCCATACTTTTATCTATTTATTTTAAAAATTAGATAGCAGCTTCAAAGTTCTACCTAGATACCAACATACAAAATTTTAGAGGAATTAGTCATGTTTATAAATCAGGAGCAATACTTGCATGATAACCTTTGGACACTAATTAATCACAAAACTTGGATTCAGAAGTCTTCATTTAAACTCAGTGGGCTTCTTTACTTCTTGGAAAGGCTCAACCCAGGTGAGAATTCTGCCATCTCAGACTCTGACTGTCAAAGCTTTATTCAAATACAAACATTGAAATAACACAATTAAGGAATATGTGGGGAAAAGAAACCAAGTTGATTATTATAAAAAAGGATTACCACTTCTGGTTTAAAATACACTATGAATACAAAAATTTCAGGACTAACTATATTGCTGAGAGAGTTTGTTGTTTTCCAGAAAACCCTGGACTTCAAAAGCAGAAATAGTAGAGAATTTTCAACCACGGAAGAACAGGGCAGAAGTAGATGCTCCATTTACTCTCAGTATAAGTAAAGTTGGAGGAGAGAGGTAGAAAGAGAGCAAGCATATACAAGTTTGTCATTTCTAAACATCAGCAGTTGCAGAAGACATCCCTGGGATGGCTTCCCCCTTACGTGAGTATGTGAAACAAGTTCTCCAAGCTTAGGCGTACCCAGAGTCAGGGTGCACTGTTTTCATCATGGAACACTATTACTTCCATATGTCCAGGGATATCATATGGCTTGATTCATCACAACCCCAAAATACAAAGACAGATCTGACATACACATGATGCTAAAGAAGCAGTTTACCTGAAAATTACGTTTTACTGTATCATATATATTTCTTATCTACTCAGAGTTACATAGTATGTTATAGATCTTGTTTTCATTTACTGTTGTAAATCCATCCAGGATGTACCAGATGCAGAAGATGAGTAACATCCTAAGCTTCTCTGGACAAGAAGCCAGCAAGTCATCTAAGTTATGATCATCTCTTCACTTCCTGTTCTTCCACACTGTGGAGGAATATGGACTGCCTGAACATAAGGAAATGTTCCTGTAATTTCTCTGACCTTCCCCAAAGTGATTTATGTAGGAATTAGAACAGAACTTGGGAGTTCAGCATGGCAGATCCAAGTTTAATACAGTAAACTTCAAAGAGAAGCAGCAAAATGCACCCATTTCTCACCACTATTCTAGTCACACACTTCCTCTCCCCTCTCCAGGACGATCCACAACTTGGACTCTCCTGTACTAGTTTAATGCTACTCAGAAAACAAAACTACTCCTCACAAGCACTTCAGCGTAGACCTGTTTCATGCTTCAGCAGCAGCTGATCCATCAAGAAATTTTAAAAGGAAAAAAATATAAAATCCAGAAAGAAAACCTCTTTGAACAGATTTCTGATCAAAAAGCACTTTAACTAATCAGTTACCCCCAGAGAAAAAAAAAAAAAAAAAAAAAAAAAAACAACAACAACAACAACAAATGACATATTCCCATAAATTTTTCCTAATGAATTAGGCAGCTATTTAGTATCACACATTGCACACATTGCAGACATTTACTTGGTTCCACTGAAAATATGAAAATAAAAAATAAATTCAAAAAACACTAAAACAAACAAAAACAAAGAAATATACGCAGTGGAACCCTACTTAACACCTCTTTTCTTAAGCTTGTGTGTTAGACTTCTTGATAGCTTAAATGCCCATACTTATTGCTCTGTTTCTTAAAGCTTGTGCTGTTAAATTTGCTTGCACAATACCCCAGAGGAATTATTTGCCTGCAGGAAATGAACAAAAGCTACCAAACTGAAAGATACAATTGATACAAATCACTCACAAATTGCTCTGCCAATACAGGTTACAAACTGACCGAAAAGGAAAGTCACACCTCAGTCTAGCTCTGTCCACTTCAACCAGCTCATACAGTTCAAAACTTAAGCGCCAGTTTACAGAACAGTCAAAAGCTAAAAGCCATTGTAATTTCATTTTCATCTCTTCAGTCCTTTTACGAGGAGAAAAGCTAAGATTTATTTTGCATTCCATTGTTAAAACAGTTTATGGTTCTCTTTACTTCAATTATTATAAACAGACAACACTGCAAGATTTTAATTGTTTTAAAGACTTTGGAGCTATTTTCTTTAATGAAGGCTGGAACCACACAGATGGAATTTTCAAGAACATTGTAAATTTCTAGCCCAAAGCAAGTGCTGTGTTAAAGAGTGCTAAGCATAACAAATCATAGCACATTTGTTGTTTACAGGATTTAATATTGTAAATGTAAGTCACACGTAATAAACAAAGATACTTAGGACAGAACTACCTCAATTTTTTGTCAGGGTGGGCCAAGCAGATTCCCACAGAGGCACCCAAAGACTATGTGCTGGGTCGATCTTTCTGCCCTCCTCCACCAGTCCCATCCAACACATTGGATAATGTGTTATCCAATCACATTATCAAGAAGTTAATCACTCCATCATGGACACATCAACTGATGAGTTGACAGCATTCATATGACAAGAATCAGAAAGTGGCAATGAGATAGGAGCATCTCCACGCACATGGCAGGGCCCATGGCCCAAGGAGAAAGGAGGCTGGTTTGGAGGCTGGACACAAACCCATCAGACGACCAGGGACATTCCAGGGGATAACCTGAAGTAGTACTGCCACTCCCACGAGAAGGCAACAGCAGCTCAGCAGAGCAATTCCTGCAGCCACCAGCCTTTTCTCTCCTCTGTCTCAAGCACCCCGAGAGCCAGCAGCCGGCTGCCAGCCAGGGAATTCGGGATGGCAAGCCAGAGAATTTAGGGAGATAGCTGCAAGCTAGGCACATTTATTACACACATACTGTCCAAAGGTGACCAGTATTAAACAGACTGCCATGTATCTTTCAGCTTTACACAGGCTGGCATCAGAAAGCAATTAATTAATTTAATTTCAAAGTTGTCATGCGATTCATTAATAGGGAAAAAGCCTGAAGACAAACTGCCAAGCAATAGCTGTCACTGCCTGTTCTCTTAAATAAAGAAATATTAGAGGATTTTGCTTTTGCTCTCCCCCTGACTTCACAACTGTTTTAAAGTCTCTCTCCAGAGTTTGCTAAATTGCCTTTTACATATATATACACTTAATCAGAAACAGAACACATGATGTAAAAAAAAAGGGACTGGACTTCAAGATATCTAAAAATACCACATTTATCCAGCCTAATAAGAAGGTGAGCATTCCTTTTAGTGCACAGTCCTGGAAAGGACTGCCTTTAAAAACTGCTGTACCTTAAATCCCCAGAAACAAGGTTATGTTGCTGTGTTGACACATACAAAGTAAGTATGATGAAAAATGTTGACAGTCAACAGTTTTATTAATGATTTTAAAAGCAGAAGTATACACAAATTGCTAAGACTCCTCAAATGAAGTAAATCGATAAGGCATGTCTTTTAAAAGATTAAAAAAGAAAAATTTTAATCAAGTACTATATATATACATAGTTATATATCTATCTCTAATCTCATTGGATGAGTAGTTGAGCATCCTCTCTCTACATTAAAGAGGTGAGAAAAGATGAAGCTGTACCATATTAAGCATATAATGAAAAAAAACCACACCAGTACAAATCATGATCAAGTTACAAAGTGATTCCAAATGAACTATAATAAAAAATGTTAAGGATTAACCTAAAGATTTACACTGTATGCCACATTATGCTGTGTCTATTGTGGTTTGTTGACATATGATTATGAAAGAAACGTAAACCCAGTCAGATGAGAAAGATAGACTCCATGTTAATTGAAAAAGACAAACTAAGTGAATAATGAGTATATAAAAAATAGCCTATGCCATTTTTATCACCCATATATGACACTTATTCCCAAATTTATGGCAGAGACAATTGAACTATGTTTCAAATCACTGGAGGTTATTTCTTACCAGGAGTCCCTCTGTGCATTTTTTTCACCTCACTGTTTCTAATCTTACTCCATTACTATAGAAACACATACATATTACCAAAGCTGTAAACACATGTCTGCTTAAAAGATGTCTACAATAATCCCCCTGGTTTATCTTGGATTCTTCAGCAGATGGATTCTTCAGCAAGAACTGGCATTTGTTAAAGACTTGAAAACATGGAAATGATACTTTTTAAAAAGAGTAAATTTTTAAACAACAGTGTGCTTTTAAATTTGAACCAATCAATAAAGAGCCACACTGTACCCAGAAGGCTTTTTCTATGATAGGCATGTAAGGAGAAAGTCCAGGAACAGCTGACATGGAAAACAAAAATGGACAGTTTGTTTTTTGGGGATTTGGGTAAATATAACCAGCGTAGTCCAAAAATAAAAGGTAAGCAACTCATGCACTAGATCCAATGTCTTGTAGATTTCTTGCCTTGCCCTTTTCTGCAAACTATTTCCAAGATGCAGCTAAACAAGTAGGTAAACAGTAAAACTTTGAAGAAAAAAATAAGAGGAACCACACAGAAAAAGGTGATCTGGACAATATAACTAAGCATTTAAACAAACTGAAAAATATCTGGGTAGAAATGATCCTTAGGGCAAGAACATTGGTTTCTATTTAGATTTGGGGTTTTACTTAACAGAACAATGAAAATTATATTAGGATATAAGGTTCCATATAAACTAGAGAAAACTTTATCCCATTTTCACAGTGAAAGTATTTGTAATTTTCAAAATACGAATACAGAAGATTCAAACAAGAAATACTGCCAAGCGTGAAGGAAAATTGAACAAAAGACAAAGAAATATCACCCATACTACAGTCACATGCATCATGAACAGGGGAAAAATATAAATGATGCACATATCTAATGATCATGACACCATCAAAAGCTGTGAAAAGATAAAGAAGTCTTATCTCCAACTAAAACTTTGTTACTGAAAAAATCTCAAGAATTTTTTTCTTCTCAAGTTGACTGAAGAAACCAGTCTGGTTTACATTACAGAAGAAATAATATTCCCTTGGGCAAAGAAGGAGCCTTCAAACTCCTCCTCGGCTATGAACAAACCAAAACTTACTAAGGAAAAATAGATGTGAGCAGGCCTCCAACAACCTGTGTAACCAGCAACAATGTGAGGGGACAAAAAAGAGAAACATTCCACTTTGCCAGACACCCACAAAAATATCACATAAACATAACTGACAATGCCTTTTCAAAAGAAGAAAAGGCAGAGAAGGGATGGGCTTCCCTCACTAAATTCCTCTGTCTCAAGCACCATCTGTAAGCGCAGGGACATGGGTGGGGAATTAAGAAGTTACATACACTACCATACACCTCTGAAGGGTAAAGAGGGAAATAAGAGAGCAACAAACTTACTTTCTCCTCCTACCAGGAGTTTAACTCATGACCAGAGGACTGTGTTTCTGTCTCTAGTGTTTTCCTCCTACCACTTGAACAAGTCAGAGAAGACAGGATGGGATTGTGTAATCCCAAAAATCCTCTGCAATAAGTCTATTGCCACACTGACCTTTCCCCTTCAACTTTACAGAAACGGCTTCCTCCTGTTTCCTACTAATGCAGTTAGCCCTGAGCTCAAGCTGTGCTTCTGCCTGGAACATTTCAGCGCCACTGATATGCAACTATAATGACCCTGCCAGCATGTGTGACAGAATTTGTTTCTGTGTTGAAGATATAATATTGTTTAGGTTCAAAGTAAAGCACTCACAAGTCAGAAAATTTCCTGTGCAACTTTAATTCATCCCCTGGTGTGTTTATTCCCATTATCGCCATGTTTAACTACAGGAGCACTTAGTATGTTTTCCAGTAGGATCCCTACTTGTTCAGCAGGGTGGGTGGACATACTCCAGCCATCAATCAAGGGTAAGCAGGGATAAGGAAATCCATATGATCGTTCCTCCACTTGTTGCAGAAGTTGGAAATCATAGGCAAAAAGGCCAAGAAGAGGAGGAAGAGCAGAAGAGCACAGTATTTATGAGATTTTGCACCTGTGAGGGCCTCTCTGCTACGCGAACACCAGACTAAAATTCAGTGCTTGTCGCTACCCATTCGCTGCACGTTCTCAACTGAACCCAATATGAAGAAGTGCCTGGCACTTGCAATGGCCACTAACACAGACATCCAACTCATTATTATCTGGAGAAACCAGCACAGCATGGAGGCAGGTGAATTTGAATTCTAATTCTGTTCCACCATTGATTATTTTTTGCGACCCCAATCGCATCTTGTTTATTATACTAATTTTACCGATGGGAAAACAATATTCCCTCATCTCAAAGAGGTGCTGGATCAATAACTGTGAGCCATTAAAATAATACATTAAGAAGCACCCTCGAAGAAGAGAATGCAGAAATTAATAACTATCTACTAACTGTGGTCTTTTTTATTGTGTAACGGTTTCTTGATGAATAGTAAAGATATTACAGAGCCCCCTTCCCTCCTCCATTACTATACATCTTCACTAGAGGAATAGTTTGAGAAAAAAGGAAGAAGCCTACATAAAAGCTTGTGAGATCCTACACATATCAGTGAAAGAACTGCTCATACAGTTTCCTGGATTAAAGTTTGCTGGATTACTCTCATTTCTAACTTTCATGCACTTGACTGATAACGTTAAAAAATAGAGTTTAACACAAACAGTAAAAAGTAATGTCATTATTTATTTTTCAAAAACAAGCAGGTTACTTAATTTTAACAGTGTATAACCTTACAAGGTTAACCTTGATGGTAACAATTAAAAGCTGCAAACTATTAATACATGTAGTAATAATAAAACAAATATTTAAAGATCATTGGTAAATCATTCCGTTGCCTTCTTAACTTCAGTTCTATAGACAGTACAAAAAGAAATGAGAAAAGCTAAAGCTGTACATACTCTACAAACATTAGATACCTGTGTATAACTTAGGCTGCTGCTCAAAGCAACTCTGAAAGTACATTACATCTTGAGGAAAAACAGGCATTCTTTGTTTCACTTCAAAATACAAACTTCTGTGTCTCTCTTTCCATGGCAGACTGGATAAAGATGGGGAGAAGGAAGGAAGGATAAGTTGTGTACATGAGGTACCATGACTGAGAAAGAAATCATGATCTCAAATGATCTCATCTGCATCACATCCTTCCCCTCACAAAAATTTTTAAAGCACTTAAAACATTGAAGAGTTTCAAGATGAGCTTCACTCAGTGAGACTAGCGCCAAAACAAACATATATGCTTTGCGTCTGACCAAGAGTTCCAGAATTCAGTATTGCCACAGAAAATACCAACATTTAGAAATGCTCTCTAAGTGTAATTATTTTTTCTAAATTATTAAGTATCTATTCCATCATATGAAATCATGAGAAGCTTTCCTTTTTCTTTTTTTTTCTGGTGGCCTTCCATGCAAATTTTAACTACAAATAGTAGGATATGCAAGTAACATAGAAATTGCAGTTAGAAAACACTTCAGACAGTTGGCAGAAGATGAGATGTGGTGATTGCAATATGTTTCAAGCATTAGCTCTTTCAATCAAAGTGTTAAAAAAGAGAATAGTCTGTAAAGGTGATGAGCTGCACTAGACTCTGGCAGGTGCCCGGCCATGTAATTGAGTGCTTGGCCTCAGAAGGAAGATTTCAAAAAGCATGGATAATTTGAATGGCAAAGTCAGAGCTACACAAGTTCCTGTAGCAGAAACAGAAGTTCTCAGAAGAGTCCCAGTGAAATTAAAATGGTTTCAGGATACCAAATTTTTTGATAAAGATACCAGAAAAGCCAACCTTTAAGTATACTATTTATTTTAATTCACAACAATAACCAAAATAATTAAATATGAGTTCTTTGAGGTAAAAGATAGACACTCGCATTCAGAATTCCGTACTAACATTATAACCTTCCAGGGTGAGAAATCAGCCCGTCCCTACGCTCCAACGCATCCTGAGAGCATGGACAGTCACGGTCAGAGGTGTGTGACTGATGTGACAATACCCCAGCAATTCAGCAGCCCTTTCGTCCGCTCCTCAGCTGTTCAGCGGGGAAGTTCATTACTTTTTTTCGGCTGATGCGGGCAGTCTGCCCCGCCAGCACACCCCGAGGGCAGAGACTTCCTCCGGATGGCTGCGCGGTCACCCGGCGGTCACACACCCTGCACGCCTGTCCGCGGGAGCCCCCGAACACTTCACCCCGGCAGGCGCACGCAGCCCCCGAACCTCCCGGCCGGGGAGGGGGTGTGTCGGCTCCCGGGCGCGGACGGGGGCTGCGGGCGCCCCGGCGGGAGGGGGCCCGGCCCGCTCCTTCCTCCCTGCGGGGAAGCGAGCCGGAGCGCTGCGGCTCCCCACGGACGGGCACGAGGGGAGGAAGTAGCCGGGGAAGAGGAACTGGGGGGATGGGAAGGAGAGAACGCCCGAACCCGTGCACTGGCAGCGATCGCCCAGTGCCCACCGAGGAGCGCTCCGCCGCGGCTCCAGGGGGCTGCCCCCGCACGCCCCGGCTCCCCCGGCCGGTCACACCCCCACCGGCCCGCCCCCCTCGGCCTCCCCTCCGCCCGCCCCCCGGGAAGGAAGCCCTCCCTCCTGCCCTCACCTGCCAAGAGGCTGCAGACGTCCCCGGGGACGCCGGGAGCGTCGGACATGATGCGGACGGCGGGGGCGGCCGGGGACACCCGGCGGGCGGGGCTCGACGGCTCACACCGGCCCGGCCCCGCGGGGAGGAAGCGGAGGCCACGCCCCCCGCCCGCAGCGGCGCGGCCGCGAGCCGGGGGGGCGGGGTTTAGCATCACCGGGGCGTGGCTTCCTCCATGAAGGCGGTGCTTCGGCGCGCTGGGGCGGGGTTTCGCGGCGTTGGGCGGAGTTTCATGCTTCGGGGGCGGGGCTTCCCTCCTGCTCTCTCTCCCCCCGCCCCTCAGCGCCGCGCTTGCGCTCCACGGCCCTCCCCCGTGTTTATGGCCCGCCGTGAGGCAGCCGCCGCCCACGTGACCGCTCCGGCGGCCATGCTGCGTGAGGGCACCGAGCGGGCCCGCCCCCGCCAGAACCAAACGTGGCGCCCAGCAGAGCCGGCTCCCTGCGCGCCTTCCGCCCCGCAGGGCAGGAGAAGTTGGCTATTGGATAAGAGTGTCCCGAGCCCTCTCTCTGATTGACCCATTGGTTGTCCCGCCCACTAAGCCAGGGCCTGGCGTCTCTCCCTCCTCCCACAGGGGCGGGCAGGACTGGGTCGGTGGGTGTGGAGGGTGGTGCTTTGGGGATTTAATTTCTTCCAGACGTCTTTCCGTCTTTCTTTCATTGCGCGGTGCCGACGTTGCCCCTCTCGGCTTTCTGTCATTACCAGTGTCGGGGTTTAGGATGGCAGACAGCCACAGCCTGCAGCCCAGCCTCGTGCCTGTTACAATGTCCCAAAATCAAGCAAAATCAAGCGGTGGAACTTGAGGAAACCACTGAAGCAGTGGGAACAGTCCCGTTCATATCGGTGTCTGTTGGCACAGTGTGTGAGAAGTGACAAAAAGATGCTGTTGCTAAGCAACACAGCTGGGCTGCTAGAAGGGCCAACTTCGCTGGAGTGCTGCTTATGAGGCAGCTTTTGTATGTTTTTCCCACAAATCCCTAGTTGTATGTATTTGGAGCACATTGGTGATGCAATATATTTCGTGTAGAAATAGTCAAAGTAAACTCTTAGCATGTGTTTCTGCGCCCTGGATGGTTTTGGCTGTATCTATGTTATTGCTGCAGAAAGTGTTTGTGTTAGAGCTGTGGTTATGTTAGCACATCTGTTTATCATACCAGCATAGGAAAAACACCAATTAAAAGAAGTTCCATTCATGAAATTTCAGCTTTATACCAGTGTAACTATTTAAAACACAGCTGGCAGTATGGCTGTGATAGTCAGGTATTAAACAGTTTCCTACTTCTGCTTGGTGTAGCTGTGGCGGCTGAAGTCTGCAGTGTAGACGTGGTGTTAGATTATATTGTTCTCCTGACCTCTCACATCTCTTTTAATCACATGGAGCAACTCATTTCAAATACATCTGTGTTTTCAAAGCATTGCAGCTTTATTACCTGACTTTATGGCCAGCCTGGCTGAAACTCAAGCAGTAAACTAATTGACCTGTATAATGTTGTGTAATGGTTTTTGTGTTGGTTATCTAATTTCAATTCAACTATAATAAACATGCACAGGCATCTGGGTGCATATGTGTATAAATAGATCACGCTTCTTTATTTGTATAAATACCTACTACTCATCTGGTACAAGAATATGTTTGATTAATTTTTCTGTAGTTGGCAAGGAAGGCTCTTTGGGCTTATGTTAAATTACACATTTCAGATGTGCAGTCTTGGGAAGCTGCCATAAGGAATAGGAAAATTGCTTGTAGTCTAATTTGCTTGCCCTTTTTCAGGTTAATCATAATCCTACTTTCTTGTGTTGACTTTATGGCACCATCCATTTCTGTTCCAGAAATGTCTCACTTGAACTCTGTTGTAGTCTTTGTTTTGAGATCACTCTCCTGATAATTTATTCCATATGTTTACCATTTGTGTAAACTTTTCCTGTGTTTCAGAACATAAGATGGGAAGAAGTAACTTACCTTTATTATTTCCCATCCCCCATACTCCAGTCACTCTGGAGTCACTCTTTTTCTACTTACTTTTTTGTTAAAGACCTCCTTGTTGCAGTGAAGACCAGCCCGTCACACAGTCATCAAGATTTGTGACCCAGGCCTATTTTAAGCCTTGTTAAGTTCCAGATTTACTCATAGTCCCCTAATTTTTAAATCTACCACTAATAGGAAGCATAATTCAAAACAGACTCCTTCCTGAAACAAGTCTGGCTTCAGTGCTGTTTCAGCCTGGTTTCTGAGGATTCCACAGCTTGTGCCTCATGGAAACCAGACACACCACTTGCCTAATCAGGCCCACGGATCAGGGGTTCTTGATGTGTGGGAAGCAACGCAACAGGGAACACACAGAAATTTATTGTCCTTCTGTGTGAGCAGAGCTATGAAAATAGAGAATTCAGGAGTAGCCTACCTGGATCTGCAGAGAGCCTACAGCAATGCAGCTGCAGGAAGAATAAACTTTCCCATTCGGGAGCAGCATCACTACTGCCTTGCCTCCCTGAGGAAATGTGACATATCTGGTTTACTGGGAAACCCAGCATTTTTCCCTTAAATATTCCACACTTCTGAAGCCATGCTTTTAAAATTTAGATTCTAGGAGATGAATGAAACACGACCTGTGTGCAGCTGCTCCTTGTTCTGTACATGTCCTTTAATTGAAAATTAATTGGATTACAGTGCATGCTCCCTGCACTGATCCCTGCACTATTTCACACAGGCAGCAGTGGCCTCATTGGGGATACTCTGTGTTCTCATCTCTTGCCCCTGTTGGCTGTCTGTCTTCTTTTGCTGGACTCCAAACAAAACAGCTAGTCAATAGTCAGAATATTTATATTTTTTAATTATTTAATTACATTGAACAGTAGTTGGAAAGATTTCTGGTATGCACATAAAGCTCTTAAATGGAAGGAGCACTGACTTTCTTTACAGAATTGCTTTCTTTATACACACAAAAACTGTTTAAAAAAATCAGGAAATTATCTTATTGAATGACAGTGCTCTAAACATGGCACCCTGTATGCTTTTTGACTGTGGTTGCTGCACTGAAGAAAAGCAGAGGCTTTTTCTTGCCTCTAACAGTGGAAAAGCAGATTCAAACCCTCTTTCCTCTGGCAAAACATCATTAATGTTTTCTTAGGATTTGCTTCTACTATTCAAGTTTAAATTACTTCCTCACAGGGAGAGATGCATTCAGGACATCACAACAGTTGCTTTGAGAATAAGTTTACACATTAACTTTGAAGCATAAAGAGAAGCTAATACTTCATGTAACAACTCATTATGATTTTGTGTATCTTCTTCTATTCAGAATACATCTCCATGAAAGCTCCCTATTTTGCTGTCCTCTTACAGGCATTTTATAAAGAAGCAAAAACCTTGAGGCATTCAAATATTGTTTGCACAGTTGAGTTGCATTGACTTTACTATGTTAGAATGTGGAAACATGGCCTTGCATTTAGAATTCAGCTCATCACACATGATCTGAACACTCTTCGGTTTATGGTATGATCACAAATGGAACTAAAACATACTCAGCAAGACTGTAAAAATTTTGAACACCCAGGTGTGTGTTTCTTTATTAGTCTGTATGCTGAAAAATTGCCACAGTGACATTTTTTTCTGCAGTTTAGAGGCTTGTCACTGTTTAGTGTTCTGAGTTATAAACCTTTGCTTCATGAAGGCAACCTACCATTTATGGAATACTTCCCAGCTCAATACTGTCTTGCTCTCAGTGTTACCTGTTCTTATTTTACGACCTCAGTTTGAGTAATTCCCAACTCCCGGGTTTAAAAACACATCTCAAGAAACAAGTCATTCCCTTCCATCTTCATATTTTCCCAGCTATACAACCACAGAAAGGTGCTGAACTGAAAAACTCTAAGAATTGTCCCCTAGATAATTTTCTATATGCCATATTGTAGCTACCCATTCAGCTTTCAGAGCTATTGGGTTTGATGCTGAAGTGTTCAGCTTTCCAAATATGGAGCAACAAAGGCATAGCTTTTCATTTTGTACTTGACTATTTTCCAGCAATGCCTAATTTTACCTAAGAATTACCTCTGCAAAGAAAGATTGGTATTTCTGTTATCAAAACTATAGGATAATTAGTATAATTTTGAATTATGTTTTCTAAGCATTACATATGGGAAACATTTTTGCATAAGAATTTTTTTACCGAGCATCCATTAAATTGTATAGGATTGTGCATTATTCGATATTTTATTAGACAAAAAATATTCTGTGTCTCATCAAGTTCAGTATCTTATTTCAAAAAAAAAAAATTAAGAAAGCTCCTATCAGATAAAGGCTTCAGTGTTTCAATAAGATCCTGTTTAGAGGTGATTTTTCCAGCTGGATTGATTCAAATGGAACATCATGAAAGTTAGTTTTGGCACAGGTACGAGATTTCAGTCAACATTTTTTCTCATAAAAATTTATGAAAGCAAGCCAAAGATAACTCCCCAAGTGTTACAGATGAAGACTTCCGCTGTGTACCATGCAAATCGTGCCAGTGAAGTCTGGAGACAACCAGATAAATAAAAGTTGTGAGATTTCGGCTCATACTAAATCCATTTGTTCTTGTTTGTATCTTACCCTTTCTTCTTCAACATCTGAAATTCTGAAGAAGTGAAGACTCTTCCTCTCCCCATTTCTCCTCTTCAAGATGTATGGAGATGTCCTGATGGGTCTTTCTGCAGATGAGTAGGGTTCTAGGAAGTGGGAAGTTCTGTTTGACTGGAGTTAATAATTAGATCATACATAAACTTTTCTTAACCCCCTATATAATCTTGATATCTAATGAATATTTTGGAAGCGTGAAGATTCTTGATAACACTGTGGTTATTAAACATGCTAAAACATCATTTTGCATTCTCCAGAAGTAAAATCTAAACCTCATCATTCTTTGAAAGGTAGATTAAATAATGAGGAACTATGTAACCTCTAATCTAAATTTAGTGTTCTTTCTAGTTTTTTTTTGCCTCTTATTAACTATGGTATAATGCATTGACTCCTATTTTAAACAAATTATACCATAGGTAATGGAATTAATGAAGAGTACTTTTCCTTGCCTTTCTGTATGAAGAGCTATATTCTTTTCCTATTGCAGTGGAATGGGTTCTATCTGATCAGTTCTAGTCCTGTGCCATAAGGCGCTCACCATCATCTGAGCCACTGCCCTGATTTTTCTTCTCCATGCCTCTTCCTCCATCACTGAGAAAGGGACAGCATTTTTTTGTGGACAGTTTGGAGGTATTACTCTGTCTTTTGGCCTGTCAGAAACTTCTGCTCATTGACCACCCTGCAAATGAAACAGAACAGGTACCCACTGAGCCCAGGTGACTTTTCTGCAGTGGTGTCATTAGCCAGGCTCTCCATCCTTCATCCAGCAGCTGATTATCAAGAAATTTTTAAGAAAGTATTTGAAGACTGTATCTACCAGGTACAGCAATCAGATTTTAAGGAGAACTCAATAGGTGGACGGGTGCCCTTATGTAATCAAGCAAAAATTATTACTTTGGAGACATGGAGGTAAACTTGACAATAATTAGCAGAAGGCTTGAGGAACAGGCAGCTAAAGTGTGCCTGTCTGTGTTTTGTGAGTATGGGGGCAATCCCCTTCTTAAATTTCCCTCTTCTGTATATTGTAGAAGGAACAGTAACAAAAAAGGGCGTGGGGAATGGGGTTTCAAGAGTTGCAAAGATTTTCTGTGTAATGCTATATTTCCCTTCACAGGGGAAATAAAACAGTCAGTTTTAAAGTGGAACTGAATCATAATCAGAGTAAAATCTGAGTAAAATTTGTGCATTAAGCTACAGAATACAGGCTCATAGCCTCTAAACTGCCAGTCTTCAAAAAGAAATAAAGAACTTTCTGAACAAGTGGCATTTCTCAGAGATACACTAAGCCTTCAAAATTAGTGAAGTGGTAAGCTAAGAGTTAAAAAAGAAGCTGCTGTGTTATTCTTATTTTTAAAAAGTCAAAGTGCGCTTAAGAAGAGTGATTCCATCAGCCTAAAAAATTAATATGTGACAGATTATTGTTTAACAAGAGGAGCTAAATGTTGCATCATATGCATAGGCATTAGCTCTCTGTCTTTTTAAAACAGCTCAAATGAACTTTTGTCTTAATGTGTTTAACCAAGTGTTTTTCCTTGTGGCACTCCTAGCTTTTTTTTCCCTACTGTTGTGATTGCCACAAAGAGTAACAAATCTGAAAAATATCATAAAATCTAAAATTAGATATTTTTAATAGTCTGAATTCAGCATTGTTTCTGGGAAACAGATGAAAATCTTCAGGTTTCATATAGAAAGGGCTGGTCCAAGTGAGGCAGATATATAGGCTTATTTCTTGCCAGGCAAACTCATTTTGTCTACAAGATGAACATCATCAATTACCTTCTTTAAAGTGATACATAGATATGTAAAATATCATGCCAAATAAGAAGCATTTGTTGTCTCCACTGGAAATGGCATTTGATTTCATTTTATTTAATTGCTCAACTGATAAGCTTCACCTCGATGGATTTAGTTTACGCTGTGAACTATTATTTTGCAAAATAGAGAACCTTGAAAAACTACTGATGCAAATACACTTTATAAATAAAGTGTCTTCTGGGATATCACATGACTTACAGTGAGAATAACCAATTAATAAAATAGCTTTTCTCAGCAAGTATTTCTACAGTAATGTCCATAAAGTACAGTGTGCCTGGCTAAAAGTATTCCAGGACAATCACAGCAATATGCTAAAGAGGACAAGCAGACTTCAAGCCAATATTGTCTCACTTTTTTTTTTTACTTCTTAATTTAATAAAAAGCTCTGAATACAGAGACTGATGGGTTTTCAAGTTCTGACTGACGGGTTTTCAATTGATCTTGATGTTTTATAGCTCCCAACACTTGGATAACTAAGCACCTTACAAACCAAACCAAAACAGTAACCTTAGGAGGTAAAGAGGAGTTATTACCCCAGGCTGTAGAAGCAGTGCCCAGAAGGAGAAGTGGCTTTGCCAGACTTCTGTCTTCTAGACGGGGGAAGTATGTGGCAGCCTGTGGAGATCAGATCACAGAAATCCTGAACAAGTACATCCACTGCTGGGCCATACCACCACTACAGCAGGCCACCGTAATCCTTCAGCTGTCACTGGCTCACTGGAAGATAATTTAATTCCTGTCCTTTCTGTGAGAAGTTTTATGTATGGAGTCCTTATATTTCTGCAGTCCCAGAGTGTGCATTTTGGGGCTACCCTACATCCCCAGCAGCTGACAGCTGACACAGTGCAATCCTTCCCACTTGGCAGAACTGCCTCCATCACTGTTTTTGCAGCTTCCTATCTTTCCCAGGCATGACCTGATGCTAACATTGTAGATGCTGTTAGCACCTTAAAAACTGAAAAAGTTAGGAGACTGATTTGGTTTACATGTAATTTAAGAAACCAAAGCACCTTATGTAAGTCTGCTTCCACAGGATTGTGATTGCCTTCACTGACATCTGTATGGATCTTCCCAGATGGGGATCTCCTGGCTTTAACCATGACGTGAAGAAGCACCTCAGCCTCATCTCCCATCTATCTTTGCTGTTCCCATTGAGGCTACTGACCCGAAAAACAGCTACCAGTTCTGTAGTGTCTGCTGAACAAATGTCTCCATGATGTATAAATCATACTCATCCATAAAGTATGGAACTGTTTTGCCTAAATCTAACACTGCTAAGCATTAAAGATTCAACATCCTAGGCCTAGTCACTGAAAAATGAAAGAAAACAAGGCCAGGGCATGGAAGGCAGTCTCAGGGCTTCCCAATCAACTGCTTGATTTTGCCTAATACACTGATCTATCTTACCCTTTTCTGCTTAGAAGTTTATCAATGCAATTATTCCTAATGAAAATATTAAATACAGTGCCAGACTCATGAGCCAGAGGGCTGCTTTTTCAGGTTTTTCATTACCTGCTAAGTAAATTAATTAATGCAAATGAAACTCTAGTGTCGTAAAATGACATCCTGTTCTAATTGAAGACAATGGCAAAACTGCCATTGACCTCCATGGGAACAGGTTCAGGCCCATAACTTTCATACATTGTACATTAGGCGACATAATCAGAAATACTATATTCTCCCATTAAAATGAGATATAGATATTGCATGACAAGTAGCAGCACAGGGACTCTTCTGATGACTGTAATTAGAGGTTTTTAATGGCAGGTTAGGTATGTTTAATATGCAATTCCACATTGCTGTTATACTATCAGATTCTATTTGGGATCTTTACATACAGCATAACTGAATTCAGAGGCAGATGAATGTTTCCGATATTTCAAATTCAGCAGTTTTGCTGATTTAGCACCTTCTGAAGCGTGCACCATGTGGTGAACAAACACTGCAAACATAGATGTTTTCCTCTGAGGTTTGCCGGGGATTTAAAATTTTAACACTTTCCTGCTCTATCCTCGCAGATAGTAAAGTCTTGTTTTGCAGATACAAAGAGCTGTGCAATAATTCTAATAGGTATAATTTCATTATCTCTGAGGAATTTAGGTGTGGAGCCAACTCCATGTATTAGCTAATAACCAATCCATTACTTGATTAACTGACTTACATGAAGAAAGCCTATCATCCATGGATTTGTCTGATTGGAATTAAGTCATAACAAGATATTTAAAACATATATTTTTTAGGTTTCAATATCTTATGTAACAGTCATTGTGCCAAATCCCAATGAAATCTTCTGAAGAATAGTAACATGCCTTAAAAATAGTAGATGCTATAAACACATAATAACAATATAAAAATAACCCAAGGCACCACTAATTAAGCATGAGTCAGTACTTCCAGTAAATTCATGGCAACTGCAAGCAACAGGAAAAGAATTGTCTATCTCAAAGCATTGCCAAGTTAGTGCAGAAACTTAATCCAAAGGATTTGAATGTCTCATGCATTTGAGATTGCCAGTTCATATCCATACTTACAGTTGCTGTCTCTTGGGATTTTTTTCTTTCGCCCCCCAGCTTATCTGTAGTTTCCTCAGAAAGTCATCACCATCTGATACAATAATATTTAGAAATTATTATATGAACTGGTATGTTTCTTTTCTTTCCATAGTGTTTGGAATGTATTTTGGCCAGGAAGCCTGAAGCTAAATACTCTGTCATTCAAAAGCCATGCCAGGGATTCTTGGAAACACCTGCAACTTGCAGTTATGCAAATGCCTTTGAGATATGTCAGAACACTGTTTATTTGCACCATACCAACCACATGTCATCTGAATTAATTTTCACATTCTTGTCCTGATGGGACATGGCTCTGAATATAAAAACTGACATGTGTGTGTGCCGTGTGGTTAAAGAGGTATTGATGCTATGCCAAAATTATGCAACAGATCTTTGCTGGCCAGTGATATAATTAAACTAAAGTATCTTTGTGAGTTACATATTAACAGCACCGATGCACAGATATGTATATTCGTTCTCAGAGATTCATCAAGAGATGAATCCGATAGCAATGGGAATGTAATGAGAGTCAAAGATACAGCAGCACTTGAGTAGTACCGCAGTCTTGAATAAATGCAACGCATCAATGCTTCCCAGCATTGTCCTGCATAACGGCAAACACCTTGGGGTGAAAACCCCTGTGGACAGTTTCTTCACTCCTTTTTCAGCAAAATCAGGTCACTTGGAGAGCAGAAACTAAGTGGAAGAAGCCTTGTTCACTTGTAGTCCTTCAAATTATCATTAATTTTTTCTTCAAAAGATTCAGTAACATAAGAGTAGCAGCTTAGAGAAGATCCAGACTATATCATCAGTACCTCAGGAAGGCTGGGGCAAGATTTGTTAATCTCCTGTGTTGTGGCTTCATGAACATAGATCGGAAGGCTGTATTACTCAAAAGATTGTCCTTTTTCTCTCAATCTCTGTCTCCTCCATATTTTATTTTTCTTTTGGTTTTTTGACACTAGCGAAGTAAAGCACTCTGTAGATGGCTTATCTGAAAGCAGGACTGTAGGAGGAGAATCTGATTGGCACAGTTTTTGTCACATTTCATAGCATATATTTATCTAAAAAGGGTGGGGATGGCATACTGGTAGGTGTAGTGCTTTTATCACACAGATTGCTAGCTGCATCTATCAGTTTTCTATAAAGAAAATAAATAATGATGTCAAGCTCAACACTTACTTCTACATGTTCCTAAATCAAGGAGGAAAATTGAGGAGATAGGCAATGATTTGTTTTCACTGCAAGGAGTATCTGGGTATGTCTGGGTATTGCTTGCAAAAGTACACCACTTTTGAGGGACATGGGAAGCCCCACTAGCCCAGTAGCCTCTCTGGGCAGGAGAAGCTCTCAAATAAGGGACTCCAGATCACATGGGTCCTGTGAGTGCACGGAAGAGCAAAAAGGTAGTTAGTTACCTTTGATCTATTCTTTTGCAGAATATATTGCCTTCTTTCTAAATAAGTTGAACACCAGATCTACTAAAACAGTTTTTGTCTTGATTTCTGAGGGAGGTTTTTTGCAGTCTGGCATGTGGGAACTCGGTACATCGCTCCGGATGTCCAGAGCTACCGAGAGAACCCTTGGGGGGCTCGGGTGTCTTGGAATGTTGCCAAAAGTGCCTGGTGGCTTGACTTTGACCCTTCTAGAGATGTGCCACCTGTATATGAGGGTATGAGAATCACTGGGGTTTAAATGGTATAGAAATAGTAAAATTACAGGGCAAAACACAGGTTTTAAGATTTTGGTACAGGGGGGTTATGGAGACAAGATGGAGGAATTTGGGCCTGTCTTGTGGTTCTTCTTCCTTCTTCATGTCTTCCATTTTCTATGTGACACAGATATTTTTTGATAGGTTCTTGGTGAAGGTACACTTGCTAATAAAAATGATAAGTATTGGGGACAAACGGTAAATAAGATTTACGTAGTTTTTGTTATAAAAAGACACAACTGCCCTGTGGGCGGTCAGAGTGCCTTTGGCTGCCTTGCTGGTCAGACCCCGGCTGGGCAGAGAGAAAACTTTGTAGATAAGAAATAATAAACAACCTTGAAGACCAAACCTGAGAGTCCAGCCTCGTCCTTTGAAGCCCGATCGGAGCGAACCCATCTCACGCGTGTCTGGGCAGAGACAGACAACAGCCGACCCGGACATGGCATGTATGAAATCCTGCTCTTTTTGGTGTGGATTCTCTTAGGTTTTAAAACTTTTGAACTCACACTTCAGCCTCTTTACAGAATTTATAGAACCCCCTCTCCTATTCATCTTCATGTTTTCATGAACTTTTAAATAATTTAAGTGTCTGAGAAACATTTGCTCATTTCTTATGAGGTTTAAACCAAAAAGTTTCCAAGACAGTATTGGGCACATACATAGACATACATGAATAAATGCATAGCACCAAAACCACCATATTCTTAGATGGCTCCATTAAAATTACATGTTATGGATAGTAGCTGCCTGCAGGAATCGATGTCCAGTTCCATGTTTGAAGCTGAACATATTCTCCTTAATGATAATAAAAATGTTACCTGTTTTTGTTACAGCTTCTGCCTGACCAAGTTCTAATGTGCCCATGGCAAGGAAAATATTGTTTCCATTCCAATTGGCATAATGAGAAAATGTGTTTAATGTGTTGGCTTTAACACAGTATTTATCAGAACATTATCCTTTGAAATTGTCCGTTTATGGCATGATAATTAGATCTGGTACTTGAAACCTGTCAAGTAAAAGCAAGCTTTCTTCAATAATTGTATTCCTTTTCACTTCACAGGTGGGACTTAATAAAGTGAACTGCTAAAAAGTATTGAGGCAGTAGGAGGCTTGGCATTTCAGTCAGTGCAACAAAGACTGCATCCCAAGAAATTGCTCATACTGTTTTTCTGTATACAAGCCTTCTTAATGTGTAAATCCTCTCCCTTACAAACTGGAAGGCAGAAGACTATTGAGCAATAAAGGATGGTGGGAATGAACATGATAGTGTAACTAATAATTAATAAATGTATGGGTCATAGCTAAAAAATAATAGCAAATCTTAAATATTTGGTGGAGATACTGGTGCAGTATCTTTTGTTGAATGAGATGTAGTCTGGCCTGTCCAGCAAAGCTTACTGTGTCCCAGCTCACAAGAGAAAGACCTTTTCAACACAAGTTCCCTAAGCAGTAAGATAAACTGAGAAGTAATAGGTGAAGTGTTATTCCACCTCTGGAAATGGGAAGGTAAAAAGTTAATCAATTCTAAAATAAAGTCCATGGAACACCTGTTTCAAATGAGGGCATTGCACTACTGACAACGATGAGAGTTAAGGTAGTTAGCCTGAAAATTACAATTTTTTTTCCAAATATGAATTTGCTTAATAGCAAAACACAAAACATGGTGAAAGAAAGCCTTCTTGAGGAAGTTAAGACTTTCACAAATTTAACTAATTTGTTCCTTAATTCTAAATAGTAGGACTAAGGAATAATACTGACTTTTTTTACTGCTATGTGGTTTTTAGAATCACATCTTATTGTAAATTTTGTGACTTTGGGTCCTCCATATTTAATGGACATTTGGTAGGCTGATACTACAATACATGAAGCATATTTTCCTTTTATTCATTTTTCTGAAACAAAAATATTAGAACTCTGAAGACAGGCAACATGGCATGTAATCTAAATTCCTTGCAATTTTGTAGTATTTTTAAAGGGATGTATACATTGACTCACTCCACATTTTAGGTTTAAATGATTGCCACAGCAAAAGTTCACTTTAAAAATGGGATTAGGCAACTTCGGTGACATTGACTTACAATAAAAGTTAGGCTCTTAAGTGTAGAAAATACATTGGAAAGGAAGTCTCAGCTCATGCAACATTGATGGCAGCAACTGCTTGCTACTTTTAAAAATTTCAGTCTAAATTTGAATGAGAGCCTACGTAAACATTCAGAACTTGGTTCATAAACTAAACTATGGGAAATCTTTCCTGAAAAACACCAGGGGTTTTGCTTACTAATATGCCCAAAGGTGTGCCTGGAGTCATTAGGGAACAAAGACCTGTCTGAGAAACATTATGAAGATTAATAACTGTGCATACAAGATTGGAAAGGAGCAAGCAGAGGGCATATTGCTTATTGCCTGTATCTATCTGGGACTGGGATGAAAAATAAATCAAATCCAGAAAGGTTTTCAAAGAGGTTTTAGAAAAAATTAAGAGTTGTAACAGGGCAAGGTTGGGCCCAGAATAAGTACAGCTAGCCTTTCTTCCTACCTCCTTGAACATTTGAGAAAAATAAGACCTTCTCTGAAAAGGAGACTGATAGTAAGACAAAGATGCAATATTATCATATTCATTTCAGTAACAGAATTATTTTTTCCTTGCTGGGATAACTGAGAAGTCTCCATTTTAAATGTATATGCATGCAAAACGATGAGATGCATTAGAATAGTTTTTCTGGATTTTGGCCATCTTGTTTCTTCAACAAAACATTTTTCTTAGACAATTCCCACTTTGGGAATATTTGACATACCTATGTGGAAACAGAAAACCTGAGGAAGGCTGATAGCCTCCTTGTGTCTTTATCCCATTGACTTGTAAGACACTTGACAATAAATAAATTAAGCAATTCTTTGTTCTTACACCTAGAAGTTAAACAATTACCGCATATGCATGCAGTATGGCGTGAAAAAGTGGAGTATCTTGGGAATTATTACAGAGAACAATTGAATTTCTTGTTCCAACACATTATATCCTCCCACGTGGCTTGTCTTTTGCTTGGCAGACTTAGTCTGGAATGTACAGTAGAACTCCTGGAACAGAAAGGGGAAGAAGGAGAGGTATGGATATAATGTCAGTCATGGATTGCACTTACTTGGCTTGAACTCTTAAAAATTGCTCAGGTCAGAAGGAACAAGATAGAGGGAAATTGATTCAATCCCTTTTAGAGCAACTTTCATGAATTACTGTAACAAACACTTGACTAGTATAATTCCCTTTAATGCCCTTTATTAGAAACAATGAAAATAAATAGTATCTGCAGTTTACGGGGTGGGGGAGGTCTGATTCTTCAGACAGAGTCATCCAGAAGAGATAATCCAGAGTGGATTTGGTTGTAACTGCCTGCAAACTATTGTGATATGTGCATGCAAAGGGTAAAATAGAAGAATTTTTTAGTATGCAGCTCATTTCAATCCAAAGAATAGTTTCTTCTAATAAGCACCACCTTGCTACTTACTGAAGGATTAATCAGATTGGTGCATATTGAAAGGATTGGACTCTGGCAGAAAACAGTCAAGGAGCCAGACATCAATTCTATTGACAGACAGCTTTTTTGAAGCATTTGTCCACAGGGATAAATTCACCTTGGCTTGTAGAGGAAAATGCATATAGCACATACCTTCTGTGCTTGAAGTGTTTGTCGTTGTCTTTTCGTGAGGAATATGCCAGAGATGAGAAGATTTAGTTTTCATCAAAAGCTCTGCAGAACTGCCATCAGCAGAAGCTGTAGGGAAGACAAGCTGGATCAAACCACATCCTTTGACATGGGCTTAATGCTCCCTTGACATGACAGCTCATGGGGTGGGTCTGGTTCTGCAGCCAAGAGTGTAATTCTTGTGAAAGATTAAAATAAGTTTCACTACAGGATTAGGGGTAATCAGGTTTCACAACAGGCTAGAAGTTTCCAGAATAAAATTCTTTCTTACTTTGTATTGCTTTCCCCTTGACCTTTCTTCATTTCTGTCATTATGTCAGAATTCAGAAAGTTAGATGTAGAGACTCAATACAAAATACCTCTGCTCTCTAGGGTCATCATGGCATTTGCCCTCACAAAGTCCAGTTTTGCTGGCTTCTTCTCTTTGTGCATTTCCAAACCCTCTAAGTTTTTTTGGGTTTTAGTCTGCCCTTCAACAATGTCATCTTCCTTTTAGGACACCATTTTTCATTCTTTCCCTGCTTTAGCCAAAGAAGTGGAAAGATCCACACCATTTGCTGAATGATTCTTAAGCTCTTCAAGTGACCACTAATTTTAACACTGACTTATGGGAAACAGTCTTAATGCTGAGTAGTGGTATTTGTGATACTGATGACATTTCTGAATGTCAGCTGCAATCATTTTGTTCATAATTGGCTCTGATTACAACATTTATTTTCATCAGTTTCATTTTAGAACCTCTGTACTGCTAATAATAAAATGCACTGAATGTAAAAAGCATGCAACTTTTCCTGCAGTGCTCCTGAGACCACTCTGTGATGTTCTTGGACACGAAAAGATTCTGCTCCATTTGTGGACAGCACAGAGTATGTCAGAAGTAGTATATTTGTGACATCTTTCAATGGAATTAATAATTTATGCATTGTAGTACTATACAAGAAGCACAGCTGCAGTATAAGACAAGAGCCTTACATCTGGAAATCACTCTGCAGGAGAAAAGCCTTCAAAATATAAACCTTTTACTGTCACCATGGACAGAATACTGGACATTCACAACACACAAATGTCCATGTTATAAACTTGCAAGCTGCATTAATGTGGCAGTTAAATTTACTAGTCTGAAAGCTGCACTTGTAAAATATTTATGAATACATGTGGTTGTCACTGCAAAGAAACTGCACTGTCAGCTCAACCTCTCTCCCTAATTGTTTCTTCTCCCTGTCTTCCCCCATTGGAATGTATTCCATAAAATTCAAAACATGACCCTTACCTCACTTAAGAAATCCCTACATGGTAGGTGCAAAAGAAAAAAATAAGAGCTGTTTTCATTATATTTTGGTCACTGTTTTATCCACTTGGAAAGGTTTCAACTTGGTATACCTTAATGGGAAATTAAATCTCTTTTTCATGTCTGTATTTTCTTCGAACTAAAAAATGAACTGTGAAGAATGATTTGAATTTTTTCCCACAAAATTTAAGCTATTCAGTAAGTCATCCAGTGCAGTGCTTTTGGACAGCTGCCTAACTGGGTTTTGTGGGAAGAGAGGGTTGAAAATTACGCTGGAATGATTCAAAAATATGCTACATGCTTTAAATATATATTGTACATTTCCATTTTCTTTGTCCCAAAGAGATCACAGCTTCCATATTTAAATGCTGACTGATTTTATTTATATCTTGATCTTGTTTATGAACCCTTCTGTTACTGTGGAATGTCCTCATATACATTTTGGAGGGCTCAGGAGCTAAACAGACTATACAAGAAAGGAAACAAAAGGAAGAAATCTTACTGTTTCCTTACCTGACAGCAAATTGACATCAGTGTGATTTTTCTTCATGAGGTGTTCAGGGCTGGGTCCTTTCTTAATGTAGTATTTAATTGGTATTCAGGGCTGGATCTTTTCTTAATGCAATATTGAATTGGGGCAGGGAGGAACAAACAAGAAATTAAAATGTTCATTCTGGTCTTGAAGTCCCTCAGTTGTGATGATATGCACACCACAGGTATGACCACATTTATTTATCACTTTCACATCTTTAAGCACTGCAGCCCAAAGTACCAGTGAATTGGTACTGAAGCTTGGGGCCCAGGGTGAAAGGGTTCTCACATGGGCTTGGAGCAGTAGCTGTGGTCCCTACCAGCTGCATGTCCAGCATTTCAGCATCTCCAGCAATTAAATAGCTCGAAAGTCAAGGCTGATATTGCTAAAAGCAGTGGACCTTTGCCAATAAATGTCCCACTGAACTGAGCCCACACACCACCAGACTCAGCAACTTCCCCGACTTTGGGATCTAGCTGAAGAGGAACTGCAAAGTCCTGCACTACAACAAGGGACATTGCAAAGTTCTTCAGCTGAAGAGGAATAATTCCATGCACCAATTACAGGCTGGGGAAACCATCCAGAAAGCAGCTTGGTAGTAAAGGACTTCACAATCCCCGTGGACACCATGCTGAACATGAGCCAGCAATGTTCCAGGGTGGCAGTGAAGGGTTGCATTAGGAAGATGATAACCAGCAGTTTGAGGAAGGTAATTATTTTCCTCTACCCAGAACTGATGATAACATGCCTGAAGTGCTGTCCAGTCCTGGGCTTCCCTGTAGAGACTTGAGCACACTGGAGCAAGTTCAGAAAAAAGCCATGAAGATAATTAAAGGAAAAGAGCACCTGATACATTAGGAGAGGCTGAAAGGGAGGATTATTCAGCTTGAAGAAGTATGAGGACGCTCAAACACTAGAACAAGTTCACCCACAGAGATCACAGAACTTCCATGTCTGAACTAGACTGGGCAATATTGACTGCTCATTTAGCAAGCTGCCCCAGATGACATTGCTCTGAGCAGAACGGTTGGACTAGATCATCTCCAGAGGTTCCTCCCAGCCTCGAACATTTTGTGATTCTGTGGTGGCCAGAGTTTGATCATGCTCCTTAGGGACTCTGCATAAGTACAGATAGCATGGGTCAGAAATTGTGTGGGTGTAATTTTGACCAGGAAGCCTGCATGTCTGTAGAAATCTGCACCTGGAGTTTTGGCTCTTCTCTGTGCTTCTGGTGCTGTGGATCCCTACAGTTTACTTTGGCTTGTTCCCTCCTCAGAGGAGTGCTGGGATGGCTGCTGAGCCCCTCATCAGCACCACTCTATCTAAAAGGGAGGGTGGGAGGGAGGGAGTTGTTTGGGGACCCATCCTCATGGAGTCTCATTCACCACAGTCCTGGCTGTGAAGTGAACATCACCAAACACTGCAGAGCATCTGGCATGCTTCTGAGCCGGCAAAATGCTGACTGGAGTGTGGGTAAAGAGCTCTGGCATGCCACTCTCTGAGAGCACTCAGAGCAATATCCCATACAATACTGGCACAATGTGTGTGCTCTGCTGCACAGAGACTGCATTCAATGAAATCCTTGTTATATAACCCAGCTGATGGATAGGGATAGATATATATTCACCAACTGACGTTTCCAGGGGTGAATATTACCAAAATCTTTATTCACATTTAAACATGTGATATAGCTTTCTCCTCCACAGGAAAAAAAAATGACTACAAATGTCTGTGACACTTGAAAAATCAAAGTCTTTCAAAGTAATAAGGGCAGTGCTCAGAAAATATTATGAACAGTAGCCCTACTACAGTATTTCCTTTAAAGAGACATCTGGGGTGAATTAGGGTGCTGCTCAGGCTGTGGCACTGCTACAGATGTCGAGGTGTAAACGTGTTTTGCAGGGACTGTAGATATGTGATCGTGTATAATGCTTTTATTAGGAGCTCAAGCACTATATTTCCAGTGCTTGAAGAATGACAGAGAAGAAAAGAAATGCCTTCTGAGTTTGAATTACAGCCACATCTAATGAGCTCAGAGGTGTTTTTCACTCAACTTTTCTATTACTTTTCAACTCCTGCAGCTTAAATGAGGCTACTGATCATAACAGTAAATATAGGCTCAAAGAATATCCCAAGAGGTGTCATTAGTAACATACTACATCCTTTTCTAATTTGTACACTTACCGTATTGCAGGATTTCACAGGACTGATGAAACCTCCAGAACTGCATGTTACCCTCAGCAGTTTACAATAACCCTTAGTCTGAATGACATGTATTATTTCCTTGTTGAACATGTGATGTAGAGGTTTTAGTAAAAGATTTATTGTAAGGAAAACTAGATGTTTTATTTCCAGCCTAATTGAATACATTATTGCTCTGAGTTTAAAAATGCTGTGGTGATATATTACACCTCAACACAACTGTACATGTGAAATCTGCAGCAAGAAAGTTTATTGGACTACAAATCAGAATACAGCTGTTGATAGGAGAGCTATATACCTTTAGTTTGCAATATGTTACAATAAAGTTTTACTGTGTAAATCATAGTGGAAAATAAAATAAAATTCTGATAAAATAGTTAAGCAATACTTATTTTTACTGACTGGAATAAAGGTAGGTGCCTAAACTCAAATCCTTTCTGTTGGGTATGGATGATGAAAATGCCATAGTTACACAGATAGTGATAAAGCTCCTCATCCTGGTAAGGATTAACTGCAGAACAGGACAGCCTCCAAATTTGCCCTGGAATGGAAAGTCTGCTCTAAGCCACATTTGCTGCTTGCCCAAGTATTTGGACACAGTACAGACAAGGTGCAGAGCAGCCAGGGGGTATGCAATTCTCTCTTGGTTCAGCCTGTGCTCAGCAGGCAGAGCTGCCATGCAGTTCAACCCAGTGCTGCTGCCTCAGCCTCCCTGCACCCTCCCACTGGCTGCCCGTGCCTCAAGAGCCATGGAAATGCTTGGATCAGGGGCTTCTCTGCTTTGCATCCATTTGGCCTCTTGTAACTCTCTGGAGCTGGATACCTGCAAAAATTGGTGCCAGCAGCCTTTCTGCAGCATATCCCCTTTGTGATAAATTCAATAACAGAGATGCTGCATTCCTCTTTCCTGGGAATTTGGGGATGGGAAATAAGATATCATGAATAGATGATTTCTACAGTAGATCTTTCTTCTAAGGCTTAAGTGATGTCTACATCATTTTACTCTGGGTTGAATTTTTTAATAACATGAAATGTTAACTTTCTCTTCCTTCATAACTCCTATCTAATTTCTGGTTTTCCCAAGTATTTCTAAGTAACAGTTGTTCAAATCATGAACTGTCCTGCAGAGTATCGGAAGATCTGGAATAGCACACTGGCAAAGAGAAGCTGTAGCTGGCTCTGTGGGTTATGGATTTTTACCTGTTCATCACTCCTCCTGCTTTGTTCCTGAGCTACCTCTTTAGTCTCAGGGAAAAACAAATAGAAGCCAAATAAAAGTGTTCCAGAGGTCTGCAAAATACCTGGGCCTGATATCTAATATTGTTACAAATATGGGACCATACCAAATTTAAGAAGACTAATGGCAAATTAACCCCCCTGTGGAATTTATTATATACTTATATTAATTGGGCTGCAGTCCTGCTTGATAGCACCGGGCCTAACGTCACTTGTGGTCATGAAATGTTTATTCCACATCATTAACATTTGAGTTCAATGGGCATCCTAAGAGGAAAGTGACACAGAAAGTTTCCAGGTAACAGTATTTAAGCAGACATTTTAAAGAAAATAGACCACCTTGTTAGCTTTAAGATGCTGTCTCTACCAGGACAAGTTCTTTTATTTTGCCAAAACTGTAAGTCCAAGGATTAGAACCCCACAAAATATGTCTGCCTTCAGTTGTTTGATGAGCCTGAGAGGATCTATTCTTCTTTCCAAGCTCTTTATCCATCAAGTCCTACAAGATGACCCAACTGCTCAACCTGTCAAAGTTTGTCAGTCTTCCAATTCTCTTTCCAGTGGCATAATACTTCCATTAAAAATAAAGCCATCAAGCATTCATTGCACGCTAGAAATACTCTTCCATGATGAAGTAGAAGCTAGAGGGTTGTGAACTGCCCCTATAACTTCCATCTGGGTAGTGCCATCCTACTCTCCCTTCCAGTATCTTCATTCTATGCATTACTAAATCCTGCTTTTACTCTGCCAAATCTACATATTTTTAGCTACTACTATTGCTTTTTTGCTTGTTTCCTTTTGTTGTTTGTCCTCTCTCATTGGTTTTTATTATCAAGTAACTTTTCCTTGTACCGAGTATCTTTGTTTGTTTCTCTTGATGCACCAATTTTCTGAACTAACCTCCATCTATTGTTTTAAACAATTGATCCATGGGCTAAAATAGGAAAACAGAATAATCCCTCATTTAAATGATCAATGGAAAGGAATGACTAGGGGAAAATGTTGATCACTGCTGCAGCCCTGATCATCCAAAGTGTTAGTGCAATTTAGAGATGGGAGGAGGGGAAGAGATTTACAACATTGGGAACTCCCAGGGAAGGAGGTCTGCAAGGAATGGCTCCCATATGGAACTGGAATGCTTTGTACACCCTGGCTTAGCAATTAAATTTACAAGGTGTTGCTAAGTAGCAGTACCCCTGTAAACTCAGCAAACGCTGGAAATGCTGTTACAAAACTAGAGACTTCTTTTATTGCTTCTCACATTTCAGTAGGGAGAAAGTCATTAGCAGAAGGCTGTTCTTTGTACAGACATCCCATTTGGAGAGTTGGGAGGTGTACTCTGATAAAAGCTCTGTGAGAGGATTCAGCATGGCCCTTTGGCAAATGCAGGTTTTTCTGTTGGGAGGACAAAATACGGACCAAAACAAGTACATTGATCTAAATTAGAAGCTATGTGTCTAAAATGACTGGTCAGTCATTTGCTCACACACCCACATGTATATACATATACATATGTACATTTCCCCTTGGAACGAAAACTGCCTTTTAAATTCTTCTCAGTCAAGTTTCACTGACAAACTTGCTTGACGGGCATCAGGGACCTGAGGCAAGCTTCAAAGGAAAAAGTAGCCATCACTCATGCTTCATTGGATTTCTATGACAGAATGATCAAATCCTGTAGAACCTGGCATAAGCACATCATTATCAAACCCTGCTTTAGCATTTCTTAACTGATCACGGAGGCTGAGGTCCTTGGTGACTCCTGTTTTCTGACACTGTTTGTAGTTATTTGACCTTTTCTCAGTGGATAATCCACACAAAAAGCCCTAATTACTTCCCCAGCTTTGAGCGGTCCAGCACTGTGAATAATCAATGACACTGATTTAGGTATTGCACAATCAGATGCTTATGGTGTTTAAAGAACATTTTTCCATTGACCTGCCACAGCCGTAGGACAATACCGAGTGCTGAAGTTGCTGTTGTAATCACAAGCTGGCCAAGTGACCTTGGGGGTCTGAAGTTGATTACTAGGGCCTTGAATTGAACAGATACAATACATTTTTAATGATTTCTTAATTTTTCTTTTCTCAAAGAAGCACTTGGTCATGATGCATCTAGCAAGATACTGACAGAATCTCAGAGCAAGGTTTGTCTATAAACATAGCTGAGGGTTTTTTTCTTTCTTCTTATCACCTTAATTTTTATTTTGACTGTTAGAAAGCACAGTGACGGGATTTAGTTTCTCTTTTTTAAAAAAAATGAACAAACAGTTGGGCCCTTGAGTATCTCCTGCTTCAAAAGTATTCAAGCATGAAACTAGAACAGGAGAAAAGGAGAACAGACATTGCCTAGATATTGCTATAGACTACAATGTCTGTGAGAGGAATAGGGTTTGGATTCTTAGAAAATATTCAGTCACTGACTCACTGGGTTTTCTCCCCTCTTCGCATAATGTCCAAATATAGTTCATTATCCTGGGTTATTAGGCTTAAGTCTACCACCTGCTCAGTTATTTCAGCTTTAAAAACTAAAAAGAGAGAGCTGTCCCATTTTGTTTTGTTTAGAATGAAAGCTTTGCAGAGATTTTTTCCTAAGGAGCCATTTGCTCAGGTAAAATTTATGATGAAATACCAGATTGTTTGGGGGTGGCTGTAAATCACAGGAATTTTCCACTAAAGAGATAGAAAATATGAAGTGTTTGGTGGGGATAGGCATAAAAAGAGGGGAAAAAAGGGAATTCTCTTCCCAGCGGAAATTTCGATCAGCCACGAGAAAATTTTCCTCATATACATTTTGGATTTTTCTTAACAAAATCTGTTTGTGTCATTGAAAGAAGTATATTTCAGCAAAAGGCTCAAAGGTTTACTGGAGAATTTTGCAATACTCCAGGTGCTTCTTCAGAGAAACCCCAAGCAATTAGAAGGAAACAGAAAGGGGGAGCATAGTTTGAGGGAAGCCTCTGGGTAGTTCCAGCGCCTTTCCTCTCCCAAATCAGTAAGTTGGTGGGGTCATTCCTCGTATGCCAGCCCCCGAAGCAGAAACAACAGGAAGAAACACTTGTATTGTGGAGTTTTTTGTTTTTCTAGACTTCCTGTCAGGCCATGAAGAGGAAGGTAAACAGAAGTAGATAACAAGAGCAAAGATAGCTTATCAAACAAGAACCATGCGCTTGTCTCTGCAATAGGAAAACCTGTCCTCTTCTCTCCTCAGTTTGAGAACACTACTGCACTTCTGTCCCCCCCCCAAATGAAATGTCTCCTTAAGACACCTGCTTATGCTTGCATTCATCCTGATCAAGCCTAAGCAATGATGTCTGAGAGAGTGGTTGAGAAAGTGCTTGTAGAAAGTTCATGCTGTGGAGGCATAAAATGGGCACAGCCTGCTTAGGGACTTTTGGAGATGCCAGACTAGCAGCATAAATAACATCCACTGTCCTGAAAAGCTGGAACTCGCCACCTGTGTGACTCTGCTGCAGATGACCGGGCAAGAGGAACTGCAGGACAAACTTCATGTTTTATCTGACTGCCCTTTCCTCCCTCAAAGACAAACCAGGAGAGCAAATGCTTACCACAGAAGAGGAAAAACATAATGCTGTAGTTAGTATGGCTCCTGAACTGAAAACAGGCATTGCAGTAAGCTCATAAACAGGGTGAAATGGTTGTTGGGGCAGCTGTCTTCTGTCCTGCTAATTCATGTCTTTCTAGGGTACATTGTAGTCTCCTTAAATACACAAATTACTGTCAGATGTACTTGTCTTATCAGAGACTGCACGATTCAGACAGACATTGCAGGATGACAGGAGCGAAATGGCAAAATTTATAGATTAAAATATCCTGAAAGGAGATGTAGAAAGTTCTTTTAATAACTTGGCCTTGGAGGTTTATACTGTTTCTAGTGGTTTTAGTTTGCTTACCTAACCTCTCGAGGAAAATAAACTAAGTTTCCAGTGATCTTTGCCAGTTAAATTTAGTAGAAGTTTTAGAACACGCTGGTTTCGAACACCGTCTCCAGGGAACTGGACATGAACATGCATGACTGTTTCATTCATATTTTCTACATTAAGAATGTTTAGACTCAAAAAATTATTGTTTCTGGATTGTCACAAACTGTACTAAAACTTTTTTTTTTTCAGTTGCCTTGTAAGCGGTCCACACGCTAGTTACAGACTGGTTTAGTCTGCAGTCAAAATTTTCCCTTTTTTTTTTTTATTTTTGGCAAGGATGTCTCTGAAACTAATTATTCCGAGCTGAAATAGTGTGCAGCAGTGCAATCTCTTTTTTCTGTGATTGATCAAATCTCTGCGCTGTCAGCCTGGTAGGATATCAGTGGACTTCATTTCACCTCTCATTTGTCACGACATCCTTTTAGATGGTTGTACTGTGGGCAGAAACCAACTGAGCCTCAGATTCCCTGGAGAGGCATGGCTCTGGATGAAGATTAAGCTGCACTTGCTTTTCAGCAGTTTCTGACGAGGGAGAGTTTGAAAACAGGCTGTGAGTCTCTTTTCTCTGCAGTGACTCCATTTCTTTGTACCATATGGTTATATTTATGTGCTCTATTGAGTGAGACCTTTAACAGCTTTTAAGTCAAGGATGGTGTCAGTGCCGGAAAAGGAGCAGTTTTCTAGTCAAGCAAGAGGGCTGAGCTTGATTTGGGAGAAATGGCATTGTTTGTAAATGCCACTTTCAATCCTTAAAATCCTTTCATTCAAAAACTGCTGAGCCTCATTTTACAAATAGGGGATGATTACCGTAGTTAGTGTTGACTAGGTGAACATTTTCTAAGTTAATATATAGACAAATGGTCTTTGTGCTGGCTTCGCCAGTATTAAAACAAGATGAGACGAAATTTAATTGAAATAAATATTCCACCTCCTAATCTCACAATTGTTCTTTTCTTAATCAGATAGAAATGTGAATGAGGTACTTAGCCTTATTTCCCCCAAGATCAGAAATTCTCAAATATTTTCATTTCTCAAGTCTTCAGATTATGGGTAGCCTGCTACCTTCAGTAATTTCCTGAGATGAAAGAAGAATTAGCTTTTTCACAGGCTGCCATGGTGGGTGTTAACATCAGAACAGCTGAGGACCAGGTGGCTGTTCAGCAGACTTCCCTAGGAGGGTGTAGGTTTTTAGAAAGTCTGAAAATCAAACAAAACCTTACAAGTAATAAAAAATTAAAAACCTCTTGCCAAGCTGTGAGTAGTCTTCCATATAACTTTGTTATTAAGGAAATAATGTCTAAATAGCAGGCACTTCATTATCACAGTCTCTGCTAGTGCTTAAGAGATAGTCACAGAGTGTTTACACACACTGATAAGACTGTTGAATCTGCTGAAAAATAGCATGCTAAGTAGTAACTCAGTTGAATAACTTATTTTCAATTTATTGATTCCAGTCAAACAAAAGCTCTGTGATTCACAGTGGAAATACAAGGACAGTGGCACATCTCAGGAATTCACGGGAGTCGGGTCCACACTCTTACACAGCCTGGTAATTGCCTACAGGCTGGATGATGGCACTTCATTCTGTAATCATCCTGGTAACTCCTTTACCCAATAATTCTTAAAAGGTGACATTAAAGGTGCTGCTTGGATTTTTCAAATCTTTTGTGTGGTTGAGCTATACATCAAGACCCTGGCCTGCTGCAGGAGGAGGGGAGTTTGTGCCTCTGCTCAGTGACAAAAATCTGATGAAAGACCTAGCTTTGTTATTTTATAGCAAGAGCAAAGACAAATCTTTCATATACCTCATTCCCTTTACACCTTCTGGTTTTGTCCTATGCTTTGTTCTGCTTTGAGTCTTAATGGAGAACATCTACATCTTAATGTAGATGTCTTGTGACACATCTACAATTGCTTCAAAAAGGCCTTTAAAAAAGCCTTTCGCCATATTATGCCTAATTTACATTTCAAAAAAATTATTTTGAATCCTTTCAGAGAGTAAATACTTTTTTAAAATGTATGCTTCCTAAATGTAATATTAAGAAGTATATGTTTCCTAAATACAACACCCTCATTTTTCTCCTACACATGAAATTTATTGTATCATCAGATCTGACTGAAATTTACAGTTTCCTATAAAGTTATTTTGATATATTTGATTTTTTTTCATTGCATTGTGGAATAGAAAATGTGTTTATGGCTTTGTCCTATGAATATTTTCACAGGAATTTAATCAATAAAGATTTTAACCAAGAAAGTTTGCAGTTCTTTTTTGACAGTCATCTCTCCAAATGCTTAATCATTTTGGCAAAAATAATTTTTCCTCCAGATAAATTTCCCTTTCAAAGCTCATATAGCTGCTGCTTACTCAGACAAGCCAGTCCTGAGAATCATTTCATTTCATGTGCATGAGAATTCATATATATTTTCCCAACGTGAATTTAAGTGCAGCCTTGCTGTGAAGGATTATTGTTTAGATGCCTTTTTTAAAAAGAAAAATGTAGCAAGTGCCCTGGGCTTCATTTGTATTTTAGTTGACATTTAATTTTTTTTAATTTTCTCAGCTGTTTAAAATATCCCTTTTTATGTAGACATAGTTTCTGTTCTAAAATTAGACAGTGGGATGTTTTACTTAGCATTTATGCTACAATATAAAGGATAAAATCAAAGGAAAGAAAGCTGTATAGCCCATCTCAAATCCAGAATATTGTAATAGTTGTTATTAAGGAAATCCATGCAGAAATGGCCCAAACAAGATTGCTTCCTGCCATCAGAAAGGCACATCCTTTAATATGAACAGGATTATTTTATGAAGATTTTAAATCAGGATATGACCATGTATTACAGCCGTGATTAAAACAAAAAGATCAAAGTTCATCTCTTGAGAATTCTTATATGTATTTAAAACACACATTTTAAATATTACAAGTTGGACTGCTATATCTGTCTCCATTACTCTCATGGATAGACATTTATTCCACAGGACTCGAAATCAATAGGACCAGCTGTATAATATTTTTGAGTTGGGCTGTTGCCAGGGTGCATATAAATATTTTATTCTGCTCAAAGCTTGGGGAAGGAGACGGAAGTAATAAGGCAATTTTTAAAGGGGTTATTCAGTTTATCAGTGACTCCAATCTTGGAAACTTCCTCTTCACAACCAAAGATGGGAAATTCCTAGCTTTTTATTGGCTGAACTTGCAAAAAACCATAGAGGAGCAGTCAGGTTGCAATGCCACTCAACAACCTGGCTTTGAGGAAATGGGAACAAAGAAAGAGCTGTTTGTGGGGTTCTGTATACCTTTAAAGCATGTGCACTGGGTTTTATTAATTTTCTAATTATGAGTGGTCATTTGAGAATTTCTTTAAAATGTATCGATAAAAATATATCTCAAGAAAAATGGTGCAGGCTCAATCTGAGACAGTGCTGTTCCTTACAATGTCTGCTTTGCCTTCAGCCAGGTTTCCTCTGCTGGTTTTGTTTTTATTTGCTATGATCAATACTTACACAATACTCTAGGACATGCCATTTTTTTTCAAAGATGTAGAGATTTAAAATAGCCAATTTGGTCTGCAGCTTGAACCAGATTTGGGCTTAGATTAGAGGTATTCTTCAGTAAACCAACACGTGAACAAAAAGAGAAGCTGAGGAAGGTGGACATGACCTACTGGCAAGGGGGAAAGAGTGTGTGGCTTTTAGGATAAGTGATGACAACCAGCCACTCTGTGTGGCTGGTTGTCACACAGGCACTGATCCCATGTTTTCTGTCTGTCCACTCATCAGTCAGGCCCTCATCTGCCTGTTCTTCCTTTTTCTCTGAGCTTCCCAGCTAGCTTCAGCCAAGCCTGAGAAAGGGATAAAGGTGTCAAATATATTAAGTTCCTGAAGAAATCCTGAAAATTATCAGTCATGTAAAGGAGGAAAATCCTATAACTGCACCTGCATGAGGAAGGGCCACACTGAGCCCTTGCTGGAACAATCAGACACCAGCCTGTGGAACAGGAGTCCTCATGTGTCCTGCCAGGAATCTCTGTTATCCACATGATGGGGACTCCTTGCTTGTCCTCATAAAAAACATTCAAGGGCATGTTTATCTTCTGCCTTGATGCTCCCAAATCACTGCATCATGCTGTATTTGACTAGCAGCTTACTTCTACCCAGCCAGTTTTTGTGGATTACTGTAAATGTGGACACTGTGCACTTTACCAAAGAGAGCTGCAAAACTATCCAGGGAACTGATTCTCTCTCTCTTTCACCTGTTAAATTATGCTACTAAATCAGCAGTGCCAGTGCCTCCTGGATTGCTCTTCCATCATCTCATACCTGTGCTCATCTCAGTCTGTGCTTGCTCAACAGTGAGTGCCAAATGCCATATTTCTGTATTCTTGCATGTATCAGAACTGTTCATTTCTTTCAAGATCTTTTTTATCATGTTGTATTAATAGAAAAGCAGGTATGTACATTTGTAGAGCTGAGAAAACTGATTTTACAGTCTGCAAGATGAATATTGCATTACCTAAAAGTACTCTCAGTTTTCACTGTGGAGTTACATCTTTCACCCTTAAAGAACAAGAATCAACTTTATATAATGAAGATGTTTCATTTAGACACCAGGATCCAGGGGAGAAAGGTTTAGACCTTCTCTTTCCTGGAAAAATTAAAGTATTCTTGAATAGCAGATAAAATGTTTTAACTGTTCTGGGAAAAGAAAAAAATCATTAAACTTGGCATGAATTTGTCCCTTTTTTCATCTGAACCAAAGCTGCTTTTTGCAGTGAACAAGCGTTTTCCTTGCAGATTTGAAGCAGTTGTATTCAGAGCTTCATTCTATATGACCATAGGGCCTTGACAGCACGGTGTAGCTAGCCAAACCCCTTGCTGTTGTTTTGGGAATGATAGCACATGGGAGCTCAACCCCGGTGGTAAGTTTGTGAAGGGAGGAGCGGTGCCTCAATGCACCAGACCCTGGATATCTTTGCTAGCCAGCCATGGGGAGGTCTCAGATAAGCCTGTCATCCTGACAGGGCAAATCAGTGCAGAAAAGGCTTTGCACTCCGTGGGGCTCGGTCTGCTCGATAGGACAGAGCTGCCTCCTGATAAGCAGAAGTGCTCTGCTCCCTTTGACTCCCCCAGGCCATTTTGTGTCTCATGGCCCCAGGGCAGGCCTGATCACACAGCAGTGCCCATTCTGCCAGTATTTTATACTGAAGTGGCCAGGCTGACAGTGTTCTCTGCTCCTGATGCGGGGGGAGTGTTGTAGTACATTCACTTTATTGATTGTCAGTTATTCATATCAAAATGAAGCACTCTTGTCATCATAAAACTGCACCTCTGTTTGCATGGGAAGGAGAGGGGGACTGTACCATATTTTCAATGCCAATTTGGTTCAAGTGACATATTTTCTGTGTGGCCAAAACACCCTGTTCAATGCCAATACACTATTCCTACTTAGTTCACACTCAAGGTTATACCTGTTTAACTGGAAAGGCAGATGTTAAAACTGTGTCTTAATGTCTTCAACCTGTTAAACATCTCAGGAAGCAGTAGTAATTAAACCACAAGTTTGAAAGGCTTGTTTGCATGATTTCAGTAGAGAGCATGGATTTGTAATCCTGTCTGTGAACACAAGAGTAGTGAAAGATGCAGACTTCTGCACATCATCTGTTTAATGTTTGCCTATATTAAGAATACTTTACATGTCTTGAAGTGGGGTACGTTAAACTTCAAAAGGGCCTGATTAAGGTGATCGCTTTGACTTTTTTCTCAAACTGTTATCATGATTGTGAATTATTTTCTAGGGTTTTGAACAGAAGTATTCCCAAAGGAAAGACAAATTAGTTGATGATGCTGCAAGAGAGGCTTTGCAGTCCTTCTCTTTTGAAGTTCCTAATGATGTGAGTTTTGCCGTATTTCAGTCCTGACTGCTGCTCACCCCATTATTTAAAAGTTATGTGGATTGAAAATTATCCCTAGGCTTTTCTTCCTTTGTGCTTGCTCCCAAGAACTGGGACCAGATGCAAACATGATGATGTGTCTGTGCATGCCACTGTTGCTAAACTGTAAGCAAAGCAAGAGAAAAGGCTGATTTAGAAAATAAACCCAAGGTGCTTGATGAGTGAAATGTCAAGTAGATTCATGTCTGGCAAAGGACTCTTCCTTGTCCATCATCATCCAATCAATGACACTTGAACCTGGGTTGACCAGGTCACCACACCACCTCTGCTCAAAGCAGGGGGAAATTTATAGGTCACCTTTTTGAATGACAATTAGTACAAGAAGATATGGTAATCCTGCTGCCTTTCAAAGCATTATTGTTTTACCATGCAAAAGTCTCAGTGTACCATGCACAGCAGTACCTGCTCTCTGTGTTCTTTACATGAGGAGAAACAAAAGACCTTTAGGAAACTGTCTCCCTAGTGGCTCTTGTCTGATTAGAAAGTCCTCAGGGGATTAGCAGCATGAATTTCACAGATTGTCCCCCCCAGTCCCTCCCACCCCTCTGCATTAAGGTTAGAAGGATGTGCTTAGATCAAATCTGAAGGAGATTAAAGGAAAAGAAACCCCAGAGCAACTCTCTTTTGCATTTGAATGAATATTTGTAGTCAATAGTCATTTACCATTGCTTTTAAAATATCCTTGAGTTTCAGTGAAACAAAGTTCAAATACTGCCATAAGACAGTAATGTCTTATACTTCCATTTTAGATTGGTTATATCATTTACAGTTAATTTGTTATACTTGTACATATTTGCTGTTGAATGTAATCCTTCAATTTGCTCAAGAGATTTCATCAAGTCCCCAAGAAGATCAAAAGCTTTAAAGGTTTTGTTTGCATTTCCATGTAAGACCTACTACTTTCTTACTGCAGAATGGCCTAGAGAGCATTCTTTAAACCCATGTTAACTGCCAACAGACAGAGCCTGCAGGGGACATCTTTGAGGTGAGCATGATCAAACAGAAATAAATTTTAACCTTTTGTACAACAAAGTGAGGAAAAAAATCCAATTTCCTATGAAGACCTCACTACATTGCCCATGAAACCTATTTCACCAAAGATGGTCTTTAAAGGGGCAAATGATGCACATGGGTTTCCTTAGCACGGACTTGTAAAGGATCTTTTAAAAAGCACAATGTGGTTATAAAAGGAAAAAGATAGGAAAATGCTGTTCTGAGGTATACTCTTTTATATCTGAATGTTACCAAATTGTAACAATTGATGTAATAAGAGATGGTCTCTGTACTACCATCATCATGCTAAGTAATACCATAAGTCAAACCACTGATTCTTCACAAAGGGGAAAATAATCCTACCTAATGCAAGCAGGAAGAGTCATGGCTGTCAGACTGACATGCAAGGGAAATCACTCTGGATTCATTTTTGCTCTCTTCTACAGATGGATAATGTTATTTCTCTGGCTGGGTACAAGTGAAAACAAAACGTAATCCAGCACACTTCAGAACTTAAATAACCAGAGAGTGAAAGGGTAAAACAGAAGTGTAGGTGATGGGGCAGAGGGTGCTCTGAGAGTGGATTTGGTTTTTTGAGAGTGCTTGGCTTTCCATGTAGGCACCGGATAAATCTGACATCTTTCAAAGGGAACTGCTCAGTTGGAAGCGCTGTGGCAGATCCAGGCTCCCTCCCTCTCTTTGTGTATTTTGTTATGGGAGAAATCCTTGATTAAAGGAAACCTGTGGCAACAATGCATGCAAATAGAAAGGCATTGTTTACTGCAGCCTTCCTAACTTGGATGTGTGAAGTCAGTGGTTTAAGTGCTTCACCCTACCCTGGTTTGAGCATGTAGCCCATTGCAAAAATAAAAAGTGAAGCAGTGGTGCAGGGAGTCCTTAAAACAGAAACTCACATGTGGCACCATGTCTGTAACTGACCAGAGTCAGCTTGAGACATCTGAGGGACTTGGGAAATGGAAAGGTCCCTTTTTCTCCCACAGCTACCATGGAGACTGGCACGACTCCCTGACTTGTTGCATAACTGCACAAACATTTTTCCCTGTCAGGAGAGACAACTGAAGAGCTTTCTGCAACTTTCTCCCTGTCCTCTCCCTCCCAGAGGTCACTGGTCTCTCAGTGATGCTGGTTTAGGGGTTTTTGATATTGTGTCCTAAAGTGGATCAATGCAATACTGAAGGAGCTTGCTATTCTCTCTGATTTTCTTTTTTAATAGTGCTTTTGGAGGTATTTCATCTAAAACAACTCACCCATTGACCACATAGCAAAATTGCCTAATGGCCGCTCTTCAGCAAGCGCCGCAGTGATGAACAGAGACACAAAGGAGAAAATTATCAACAAGACTGGAACCCTTCAAACAGCCTTTGCTGCCAGAGAAAAATGCTCCCCTTTCACATTCCTAAACTCAGCGCTCGCCTTTAACAGCGGCTGTGCTGCAAACAGACATCTGCCTACAAATAACAGCAGCAGTACGGCTTCCAGCGAGTGTTCAGGTCAGATAGGAAGCACACAAGGCCCAGCAAACAAGTGCAATCAATGCAGATTAATGATGCCTGCTTTCATTCATGTCTAGGTATTTCATTGATGTAGCTGATAGCCAATCTTTCTTGCTTTTATTTATGCAAGCCACATTTATTTGGTTAGCTTTTGGTTGATTGATTTTGTACTTCTGCTTGTTTGGGTTTTGTTAGGCTTATTTCACTTCATGACAATATAGCTGATTTATTTCTGACAACAGTAGCAATTTAATGCAAAACACTATTGAAAGCTTCATATAACTTATGCTTTTAATTTCTGCAAATACCACCTAGATGCTGTAGGGAAAGACACTATATAAATCTTGAAGTTAAATAAATATTTACTGTACAAGTGACTTGTGTTAATGAATATTGTAAAAGAAGAAGAGCACAGAGATTCACCAGGAAGGAACTGCACAGAATAAAGCATCTTCCTTGGGTGAGGACAGATTTTACACACATTCAGACTGCCCATGGTTTTATTTGCTCTATTAGGGCCAGCTGTGTAGTGGTGCTCACTGCTGTTGTGTGTGGGTGATGGCAGGACAGCCTCCACCAAAGGGTGATCAGCACCAAGGGTCGAGTTCACACCTTAGATGGAGACATACGGACTATGGCACAGAAGGAAACAGCAGGTAAAGTCCTCTCAGCAAAAACCATATAAAGACAAGAGGTGTAAAAAAAAAAAAAGGTTGAAATAGAAGACCAAAGGTGCAGATCTTCTTTCCTCATGAATGTTCCTGTTCGCCTGTCTGTTGTCTGCAGTTTTGTACCCGCAGTTTTGTACCTCACTCTGCTCTGCAGTATCTTAAAACCTTCCAGGATTCAGGAGGAAAACTGATTGATGTACCTCTCCTTTCATCTTCATCACAAGAATGAAAAAAAAAGAGTCCAAACTGCTGGGTCCTGTTTTCATTGGTCTTGTTCATAACTTTCAGCCTGTGTGGCCAGTACCACAAAAAATCCATTGTTCCATTCTCTTTGTTTAATTCTTTGTGTGACTTTGGTTGCATGGTTTTATTTTCTCTTTCATTCAATTGTTTGATCTACTAACAGTAATACACCTGAGTTTATGCAAATGACCACTATTTTGAATTTTATTACTTCACTTTATATCCCCTCAATTTATCTGAATTTCTTCACTTCCTTGGTACATCCTTCCCCCTAACTGAAGAGGTGAATAAAATGTGAACGCTATGGCTCTTTGCTGGGCCCTTTCATGTGCTTTGAACTTTGAACAATGAACAACAAAAACTGAAGCATTTTTGTTACATGTACTTTTCTCATACATGTGCCCCTGGTGGATTTTTGTCGTTGGTTGTTTGGGGTTTTTTTGCTATGCTTGAGGATGTAGCCAGGTGGGTAAATTAAACTAATCACTATAGTTTGGAGTCATCTCATGGCCGGTAGAATTGTACAGTTCATTATTTCATTATCATCTGGCAACGCTCAGAAACTTTATTCCTTTTTTTGTAGTAGTACATGAAAGACTCAAAATGAAAGATCATTCAATAACAATGCAGGTTGTAAGGTGCGAGGATTTTCATCTTTGAGAGCATTTCATGAGGTCTGTGTTCCAAGACCTTGCACTTCTGTTGTTAATTTAGTGGAGCAAACAATGATAAAGTATTTGTGAAGTCAGAGGGAGTCTAACCAGCACTACTAGTTCAAAGTATTCCCTGCCACTGTCTCAGACTGGAAGCTGGCCGTTGGGTAGGTGGTGAAATATCCCTTGGATAAAATTCAGCCTGTATCTGCATCTTTGATGTAGAACTTTTATGACTCCTGTGATGCTGAGTAACAAGCTCGATTTGCATTCCAAGGCACTCAGCCCTGATGCTGATATCTCGAGTAGGAGTTCAAGCCCCATTGAAGGAATCTCACTTAACATCGGTGTGAGCTTTAACATGCATTCCTTTTTCCTGTTGACCTGCTCTTGGGGGTTAAAGTTGAGTAGCTGAACTTTAGCTGCTGCCTAGATATGTGCTGAGTGTTTGATACATATTGTCATCGTAGGTCCATAAGGAACAGTTGTGTGCATTGTCTCTGAGTATTTTTACACGTGTTTTCTGATAAGTTACTGAGGATGCAAACACTTTTCAAAGCTCCCTTACCAGATACTAGTTGTAAAGGGTAAGTAATACTTGAAGCAAAGCTGAAGAACCATTTCCTGAAACTTTAGGAAGCACAAGTACCCCTTACATCTTTGCATTTTAAAACTCAGGGTTCACGATTATGATTTATAATTTCGAACTATGTAACAGATTTTTTAATTTATCTTCTGCTCTATTTTGATTGCAATGGCTAGATCAAAGGAATTTTCCACTCCTTCAGATGTGTCAGTCCTGAGGATGACTTAGTACAAAACCCAATTTACTACTAAAGAGTCAAGCTAGTCAATTAACTACAGCAGTAGCACCCTGCAGTCCTGACCAGCACAGGTTATGTTGTTCTACAAATACATTGTGACATCCAGGCTTGAAGCACTTTCAGCTTTATTGACAAAATGTACAAAGGGACTGGGACACACAGAGCAACACAAATAATACCAGGTATAAAATTCATATCAGGTGAAAGCTCCTTATGAATTGCTGTGAGAGAGAATATTTTGATGGTGACAGAGACAGGAGGAAAGGAAATAGGAATATATTACTTTGCTACAGCTATGTCCCACTTAGGGCCAGGCACTTAAAGGGATGAATCATTACTGTCTACTATATCCCAGGTAGTCAGCCTTTCTGGTAAATCATAAGTGAAGCAATAATACCCTGTATTAGAACTCGTACAAGAGTTTAAAGACTTGATTAAATAATAACAGTTATTTTCAAAAATCTTGGGAAAACCAGGCTCTATTTCCTGAAAATCAGTAAGAACTCAATGAAGATCCCAGAAAGGGGAAGCAGCACAGCAACCTGTTAAATTAGCTGCCTTGGTAGTTGACCTCTTAACATTTATCACCTACTGTTATGCCCAGAGTTACTGAAGTTACTAATTATTACTGTTGTCTTCTTGTTCCAGGCCAGCTGAATCTTGGATGTTGGGAAGGGCCAGTTGCTGATGCTGTTTCTCCAAACTCTTGCCCTGGAAACAAAAGAGAAGAGCAGAGAGAGGAATTGTCTGTATCAGAACAACTGAGAAAGTAGAAATAGAAGGAAAGGATTGAAACAATAGATTGATAGGAAGATGCAGGAAACCTCAGTGTATTTTGTAGGCAGATAAATCTCAAAAGAGGGGCAAACTGGGCAGAAAGAGAGAGAGAAAACAAGCAGTCATGCAGTGTGCCCACGCCCATCAGTAACTAAAATTCTCTGCAGAGAGATGAAATACCACAGAGAGAGCCTGTCCATCTGAGGACTACAAAGAGATCCAGGCTGTGCCTAGAAGAAATCTATGCCTGTAGCGACATAAGGCTACCCCCCCACTCAATGTGTCCCAGCACTGAATTAATGTAATTAGGTTTTTCTAGGGGTGCAGCAATTATGCTTGAAGTGCTATTATACATGGGGGAAATCTTATTCCGTCTTGTGTGGGAGGCCACATATAAACCTGAAAGGAAGTGGAACTTCCCTGAATGTTATTCTCCCTTCTGCCAAGAAGCTATGCTGTAGGAGATACTGCCTTTTCTTGGGTTGCTGAGCTTCCTGCCTCCTTCCTGAGACAGAGCCATTTTCATTTAGACTAGTTTTCCACTGGTCTGACTTAAACGGCTTCAGAAGTTATGCTATAGTGGCACTGTGTAAGAGAGAGAATTTATCTCACTGACCTCAGTATCTGGTGAAATCATTTAGCTCTTTTCATGCAGAGTCTATTACAAGGAAGAGCTGGGGTATCAGGGGAGGGTGCGTTTGATGGTTTTTTTCCCTGTCAAGACCCTTCCTCTCCCTTAGATGTAATAAATTTATTCAAGGCAATGAAATGTTAAGTATGAAATCTAGAGAGCTTGTCTTTTGCTTTGGATTGGTTAGACAAAACATGTAGCTAAGGAGAGACTAGAAATGGTGTTGGAGTATCAGCTCTTTATTTTCCAGATTTAAGCCTGAATTTATTATGACTTGAGCAATTATATTTCTTACTTTAGTCCCCATACTAGGGAAGAAAATTCTGACCCCATAAAGCCTATGGCAAGACAGTCATTAATTTCACAGTTGATGGTTTTTTCTTTTGTTTCTAATTACTAGTCAAACAAATGGAAATATTTTTTGTAATTCTTTCTCCTTATCCCTTTAGATACACACATATGTTCTCATCCCTCATCACTTAATATAGCATGGTAGAAAAATTATGTAAATATGAAACTACTAATTTTTGAGCTTACAGACAAAACAAAGAACAGACAAAGCAGAAATGCAAGTGCTAGTTCAGTTTTCCTTCCTGGTATTTACAGAAAGCCATGACTTCACCCAGCTTGAAGACACAGACATAAAAAGAAATCTAGGAGATATGCTACAAATATGTTAACATTGAATAACAATGGTGGAATTGGATCTTCTCCTTTGAGTTTCATGTGGATGATGGATATGCTCTCACTGTATTTCCAAGTTAATTTTAGAAGATCTTCTAGTCTTTGAAATAAGGAACTACATCTATTGCTTGTACTTCTGATAATAAAGGCTTGTAACGTAGAGACTTATTCTTCCCTCTTGCCTATAAAAGCTTTTCCAAGCTAGACACTGAGGACTCCAACATATCTAGAGCAATATGGCAGTTTTTATGCTAAAAGAGGTATAAATCTATCAACTCTGAGCATCTTTGTTTATTCATGTCCAGCTGTAACCATTTTGCTTCAAACTTATCGATACAACCCAGCTGTGTTACTCATTTATTACCTTTGGCAATCAAAAACACAGTAAAATCAATTTGTAGGGTCATCCATCTGTGATTTTCACTGTTGCAAAGTTTTTGTGAGATTGTTGCCATTCTTCTACTGTCTACTTTTGTTGTGATAGTAACTATAGACCAAAATTATGTTATGCCTGGACAAAGAGTATAGAACAATAGGACTTCAGCTCATCAAAGAGCTCATATACACCACAATATTCTAAATAATACTTTCAGATTTGTTTTTTGCTAACAAATGAAACATTACAGCTACTTACACCAGAATTTTGAAAGGCCTTTGTAAAATCCAAACAGCTGTATCTTTCTTAAAATTCAACCTGAATTTGAATATGCTTATAATTGCTAAGCCTCATTGTCTTCAATACAACCTCTTCAATTTTTTCAATAAATACCTAAATGTAATGAAAACAGGTCTGGTTTTAGTCACCTTGTGTAAACATTTTAGAAGTAGCCCAAAAACCTCCAGAGGCCAGTGGACAAGAGAATGACATCCTCTTGCCTAATACAGCCCTCTCCAAACAGTGTAATATTCACATATCTTCTAGACTGTGAGTATGCTAGTGTAGTCTTGGGTATAGATAATCATGAAATTGTTGAATTTCATAGAGCTACATGTAATTTTATTTGTGGCAGATATGATTTTGTGCCTTTGAAATTGTTCATAGAAATTCAATGGCAACATCTTTTTAATTACGTGGTAGGTTGCATCAATCAGATTGGCTTTGGCACAGACTAGAAGGGCTCCTGAAGTACAACAAATATACCCATAATCCAAGAAAAAAACCTTCTAAAATCTCATACAAAACACAACCCTGGGCAGTAACAGCTTGAGAAAGGATTGGAAGAGTATAAAGGAGTGACTATGGTTTGTCATCCCAGTTTAGTCCTAAGGACACCTGCAAATTCTGTACATGCTTTCCAGTAGCTTCAGGCAGCCATCACAAAAACATCTGTACAATCAGTGTTCTTGACACAACGGTCAGGGAACAAGACCATACCAGGGACTGTGTAACAATTTATCAGTAACGCTAACAGACGTCCAGGGCTGGGAACACACCCGGCAGTGCTTACACATCTAGCAATACATCATCTTTAAAAGCTCACCCAGAGGTAAAGCAAGATAATTCCAACAGGAATTCAGTATTGTCTAGTGAGGTGCTACATTACTGAGTTCTAGTTTGAAGTTCATTGGAGAGGCAAAAGAGAGTTTGCTTGCTGTCCACTTTAAGGTGTTATTAAATCTACCTGTGTTATTTAGTCTACATATTCAACCCATACAACACAATTTCTATCCATAATAAAAACTTGTATATCATCTGAAACAATTTCAAACTGAAAAGCTTTAATCTTTGTAGCATTTCTTTGAAACTATTTTATAGACTGGGATTATTTTAGCATCTAATTTTTCTTAACATCTATTTACTCGTTTTATGGCGCTGCTTGCCTCAATTAATACAATTTTTTTATTATTGATTAAGGTAGTTGTGAATCCATCAACAGAGGACAGACTGTACAGCTATGCCCTAAAGGAAAGCTTTAAAATAGTGGGATTATATTATGCAAATAATTCAAAAATATTTTTAAGCAGGCATTACTTCAGCATTTAGATATTGGCTAAAGCAGCTTTAATATGCAAGACAAGATGTTAGGTGCTTAGCTGATCCAAATGCCAGTCTATAGATTTGAAAGACTAAAGATCACATCACTGGGAGGTTGACAGAAGTGACACTTTGCAAAGTGCCAATGATTTATGCCAATGTCTTGCTTGATGATACTGTTATAGACAGCACTGTCATTACAAAGTCCCTAACGACTTCAGTCTACATTTATGGTGCACAAATTATAGGTGAGCCCAAAGATCGAAACCTTCCTGACTTTTAGATTTCAATGACCAAGTAATTCTCACTAGGTTCACTTCTTGTGTGTTGCCTGATACTTTGCACTCCCTTTTTTTGTTTCAGCATCATAATTAGATTGCAGTAACAAGGACAAAATATATGTTAATTCTATGTTACCAAGCCTTTTTTAGCCTTATCTCACAAGCACCATGCAAAATGCACTAAGCTTTATAGTCCAGCAGTGAGTCACAACACAGCTCTGGCTTTTTCATCAACAGAAATGCCGCAGCCAGTTCTGCAAGGCTTCACATACCTCATGCATGCTGCTTGGGTTCTCAGCTGTGTTCACAGTGCTGAGGAAGAGGTATGCTCCAGATCATGAAAACTATACTTCCTTCTAAAGAGCATCCCTAGTATCCAAACTGGAGTAAGCTTTCCATCACCACCTACGACCCTGTAATGTGTATGATGTTCTGAATTTGTACATTTAAAATGCTATTCCCATGCAACATTATTTCCCCTTTAGTCAGGACTGAAATGATTGTGGATACTAAAGCAAATTAAAATGTTTGGGTGGTTTATTCTCTTCTGTAATTCAGCTACCTTAACAAGAAGGAAATCAGGGACTTAACTTCATAAGGCATTGAGGTAAGTAACACTGGTAAGTATCAGAGGTAACCCTGATACTATCTGAGGATATCAGTTTAAACCAGCAGGAAAAGTATTTTCTCGTAGCTATTTAAAATGAAGTAGTAAACCTTCCTGGGCCAAGACTTCTGCTCTAACACACTGGCAAAGCCTGCCAAAAAGGAGAGAAGGAGTATTTAGGGCTTTTGATAGGTCTAAGGACGGTGGGATGGTAGGACATGGAGGGAAGCTGCAGAAGCAAAAGTTACAGCTGGGTAAGCCATAAGATTTCACACCTCCCAAACAAAGTTCTCTCTTACTACAATTCAGAGATATAATCTTCCTAGGAGAATAAACATTTTAAAGCATTGAATGACATTCTGCAGGTTATTTTAAAGTCAATCCTTTCCGTGTCCACCAAGGAACCCACTTCATTGTCTAAGAACTGCCTAAGTGCTGAACCAGAACACCTTCTGCTTTAGAAGCCATTTAGTCTGAAAATGCTAGAAAGCATCTAATTGCTTCAGTCTTGTGGTTTGATTTGTAACCACAAATCCTTCAGAAAAATAACAGCTTCATATTACACAATAGGATATATTCATGTCTGAGCTAGAACTTCCTTCAATTTCTGTCCCATTGCAATTCCCTGCTGGCTCTGAGGCCAGAAATGTAACACACAAAACCAGGCAAGCAAACACACAAATGATGGATGTCTAGGAAGAAACAATGTCCTTCTCAGAAAATTTTTGTGGTGCAGCTGGCAATATTCTGCAAATTGTTCACTCCAACAATGTGTCATTCCAAAGTCAGATTAGAGTTTAACCAGTAAGCTATCTGTCCAAAAACATATTTTCTTGACTGGCCTGAATAAAGCTTCTGTGCATCAAGCTTATTACCATCCAATAGCAATGCTAAATAGGGAATGATATGCATGTTTAAGATGCAAGAGCAATGGGTTCCCTAGAAGAAGCAGTATAAAATCAAGTGCACTGATGTCTTTAGATGCTCTTTAGGAAATATAGATTAAAAATAGTAATTTGGTCAGGAAAAATGACCATCAGTTTATAAAGATTAATTTGGCAGACCCTGGGAAAAAAATAGCTTCAAAAGTGCTTTGATTCAGCAACCATTCCTTATACAGATCTTTTCACTTTTGACAGGAGTCTCAAACAGTGTGTTTCAAGAATGCTGTGCTAATATAGCTAATCACATCATTTATATGAAAATAAATATAAAAAATGTTAAGTAGCTATTCTTGTTAGTAAATATATATCAGTTTAACACTATTGCTTAATAGTTTAACACTACTTGCTATTTAGTAAGATGAGTGAGTACTCACAATATCAACAGTTTGTATTTTTTAGAGTTTTTGAAAAATATAAAGTCACCATTTTAAGTTCTTTGTTCTCATATACTGGTAACTTCATAAAAGGAAGTTCTAGGCAGTTAAGTTAATCTTTGCAAGACTAAAAGCTTAAAAGAAGGCTGAAAAGACCATTGAAGGTCAGAATTTACATATTGATCAAACTGTAAGTTTATACTCTTGTAAACATGTAATTAACTTTGCTGTTATTGAATTTTTGTTCGCAACCAATTTTATTAGTCATAGTTTCACCAGTAATTCCACTGGACTGAAGCATGAGTGACAGACATCCATAATAAGGTAAATTGCATACTAAGATGTTGTGTTTAAAAATAAATATAAATCATCTGAACCATTGGTTGTTTTGAAGAAAACAGTCTTCATAAAAACACAGCTCTTGGCAATAAAAATGAAGCCATCTTCTGAGAATTATTGATCAGAAATTGAAATAAAGACTTACATAAAACTTATATTTCAAAGTTCCAGACCACTGAACCTTTTGCTATGTAATTTAATTTTGTAAGTTAACAATCATATATTCATCAATAAAACAGCTAAACCCTTTTTTTTCACCCTTGATTTGCCGACCACCAAATAGCCAGAAGCTGGTAAAACAAATAGCTGGGACATTCAGCCTCAAGTGTACTGAAGGGGTGATTCCTGTCCAGGCAGCAAGCAAGAGCATGTGGGTGAACACATGTTGCTACATGATGCTCATGATTTGTGCATCAGCAGCAGAAATGATCGTTTATATTCCTGCTTGATGAGAAAATGCAAGGTTTGCTTCCTGAGCTATGAAGAGAATACACAGGGAACCACAGTTTCCTCTCAAAGGACTTTTCCTCTGCAGACAGTCCCCAAAGTTGCACCACAGCCAGGAAGGTTATAGTATATAAATGAAGACCTCACATTTTTAATGACAAGGGAAAGTAACAATAGTCAGTCATAAGCCACTGATCTCAGTGGTACTTTCACCTTCAGATGAAGGAAAAACAGAAGCCAAGGTCCCTTCCAGTGTCTCTCTGCACTCACAGCCTCCTGCACAACTGAGGTTTCTGTTTTATGTTCCTGTTGGCAAACATGTAATGAAACCACATCCTCAATGAACCTGCATCTTTCTTATGATATCTTATCTCTCCTTTTTAGCTGTCTGCCTAGGCAGCCAGAAGCAGTAGGTTCTTCTTTCTTGGAGACTAATGAAGCCTTTTAAATACTAGGAAAGCTGACCTTGGGCTTTGCTGCAGACTTGCATACCAGGAGCTCATATGGGAGTGTACGGGCTCTGCTAAGAACAGAAACCCCACACAGCCTACAGCCACATCTGACTCTGATGCCTTTTCCACTCACTTCACCGAGTAAAAAGACCTGGATACAAGGAAAAATTTCAGGAATCTGCACGTGTGCTCCCATGTCTAAAAGACATACAAAACAAAGCTAAATTCAGACCTGAACTCTTTAAATTATGCTATCTTCCAATGAAGCCTGTCCTAACATGAAAAAATATTGAAAATTTTAGGATTACTTTTAGCATTTCAGGAATGACTATCACCACTCTCAACAGACTGATGTGCCTTCAATACATATTACCTTCAGCCATCATCTCCATGTCAATACAGCCATCAGCAATGAAGGCTTCACTCTGAGAAGGGAATTCCTAACTTCACTTGTTGTAGCAGGACCCAGAAGCACAATATCATACAACACTCTGGAAAAAAATGACAGGATCATTGACAGTTGAAGCATAGAAATGTTATGTTTAGTGGCAAAACGTAGCTGGCTGAAATGTGTTTTATTTCTGTTGAAGTATATGCTTCAAGAGAGTGTGCCATTGGATACATGTCTAATGAAAAAAGGATAAAAGCATAAAAGTGTTGTGGCTATTGTTAGGCAAAGGTAACCAGAAATGGCAATATTGCTCTGCATTCTTCTGGCCACACACACTGTAGATGTAGAGAGGCAGTGTGTTTAGTTAGACTTCAGTTCCAAGATAAGAGCTGTTTGCTTGTGGCTTCAGTGGTGGCAGCAGCAGAAGGCTTCTTGTTGTTTTAGCAATTGTTTTGAACAAACTATTCTGCCCATAAGCCACTGTCAATAAGTCTCTTACTTATTTTCTTTACTACAGAGAAAATGTGGTATCAGGTTACATTAAATACCATGTTTACCAGCCATCAAATCTTAAATCACTGCATTTTGTTACAGTCTCAGGCTAAAACCTTTTATTTAAACTTCCCCATACCTAAACACATGAAGCAAGCCAGCAAAATGAGAAGGTATGGTAGAGAGGACAGTCAAGAACGCCTCTTTTCTATATGTGTGCGCTCCATCTCATCATCTTTCAGAAGTTAATCAGGATGATAGCTGTGAAAATTAAATTACTGCCCCAGCTATTACTCTAAACAAACCCCTGGTAAAAAATAGGCTCCTGATGCAGCATATATCTACTCTCCCAAAGTGACCTACCAGCCTAGAACCGTGTCAACCAGTTTTCTTAATTGCACGCTAGCTGTAAACATTGTATTTGTTATAGCTAAAAGGTGTTTAAAATTATTTAGTAGCTATTGTACAGTTCATAACTCATCCTGTAACTTTGAAGTACCAAGAAATTGAAATTCAGAGCACAGTGTAAGATGACCTTTTGTATGCAAGCTAAATCAATTTTATACTCCTTAGGATTTGACCCACCGAATATAAAAGAGTCCAAGCTGTCAAAAAGAGAAAGCTATATTAAAAAAAAAAAAAATGGTGGGGGGGCCTCTCAGCTATGCTTGCAAATAGATAAACAGGTAGCTCAAGAAGTGTCTGTGAGGCTCCAGCATAGAACCTCCTCCCTTCCAGAAGCTCTCAGGCAGTACTTGGTGCTGGCTCACAATGTGAGAGCATGTCCCAGGTGAAGAATGAGACCCAGTCTGACAAGATCTGACCCTCTGCAGGAGAGGGAGGGAAGGCAGTGGGGGCAGCTGGTGGCAGACTGGCACCCAGGAAGGAGCTGAACCAAGTCCAGCATAAACCTTAAGTTCTCCTGAGTGAGGCTTGGGTGTGTAGATCAATGAATGGCTGCTGTAATTAATTCTGTGCTTCACATTATACAGCTCATGGCCACCTCAGTGGTGCTCACTGCACTTGGGGCATGCTAGAGGGGATCAGGCCTTTCACCTGCCTGGTGCACTGTGCAACACTGGCAAAATGCCCTGCAAGGAACTTACCCTGAATTTATGCCTCCAGCACAAAAGTCACATCCGCAGGGTTGTGCTGTGTCTTCTAAGCCTCCTTTTCTCTTTTTCTTCCTAGTAGAATCAACAATAGGTGGCAGTAGGCAAAGGAGATGGTTTTGTTTGAAAGATCTATGAAGTTGGAAGAGGTGGGAACTTTATCACTTTATTTTTACAAAATTCGGGACAAAATTCTGTGTTTGGTAACAATCAGGTGACTTCAGAGGAATCAGTAGGCACATCAGAGGGCTAAATGTGGTTCTTAATCATTAAAATATTATGTAAAGGAACATGAATAGAAACAAAGGCAGGAGAGTCTTCACTTCCATATCAATGTTCCAGATACTTTGCATTCATACAGAGCAGAGTTCATGAACTCTCTCTAACCATGTTAACAATCCTCTGGGTTTCTAAAGGAGCAGCAGGGGTTGGAATGAGAAGTCTCCCCATATACATCAATAACATCAGTCTTGACACACTGATGGGATTTCCAGGGGGTTCTTTTCTAACTGTGCCTGCTAAATCCTCTGCACCACTCAGCAGTGGTAGCTCAGTATGCCTCGCAGGGAGAAAAAAAAAGTCTGAAATTTGTAGTTGAAAACAAAATGTGCATCTGTGGCATGTGATTCCTTGTGCAAAAGCAAGTCAGGGCACAGACATTTAAAATGCATTTTTTTTTCATGACTGAAGTCAGTTGGGGTGTCTCAGATGGATATTTTACAGAAATTAGGCACAGCAATATTTTGCACCACATATTTTATATTTCACAAAATACATGTAGATAAAGTTAAACATGTCTTCATTTGAAAATCTGAGAAGTACAGTAGTCTCTACTATATAAAGAAGAACTGTGTGACTGATGACAGCTAGCATGCTGTTAGTTTTGAAGATGTAAAATAAAATTCAGACAGAGCTGTGTGAGACCAAGGATTCACATAGCTCAGTCCAGGCTTGCTCAGTGTCTGGCACCTAATGATAGAGAATATCATCAGAACAGGACAAGCATATTTTTATTCAGCAAAACCTCTTAGTACCTAGAAATCCATGCTATAAGGGCACCCTAAGAACTTACATCTTTTTTATGGAATTGTTCTTGATGGTCTTTTATGAATGATTTTTTTCTAACTGTTTTTCAAATACATTTGTACTCTTTCAAGTTAGGAGTCTGCATTCAGAATGAGATTGTCAGCTGCAGTTGGTGGCATGTTGGCATGCCAGTTTCTATCAAATAAGAATTCACCCCTTAGAAAATTCAACATTAATATAAGAACTGCTTCAGCTTCATAAACTTTTTAACTGACTCATCTTCTAATGTAAGCAGTTTTTTATAATGGAAAAATAAGTGATTAAATCTGGCATTTTGATAGAGTTTTCCATAGTGATATATTTTTATAAAAAAATAAATCTTGAAAAGAACTTTGAAGCTTTTGTATCCTGAATTTGTTTAAAAAGATAGATTTTGTAGACCTATAAATTGCAAACCCAATTAAAAGAAAATTTTACAAAGAAAATGTTATAAAAGAAAATGTTACAAAGTAGCAGCAGTGTTCTATCTGGTTTAAGTGCTTTGATACTACATATATGTACTTCCTAACTCTGTATAAAATCTAGTATTCCTAAAATCCAAATGTTAGTAACACATAAAATTGGCTTTAAAATTTTATTTTGTGACATTTTCACAAAGGTGAAAGTGAGGTAAAACTTCCCTGTGCTCGAGATTAGGCACAAAATAAAACCCAATGCAAGTGGTATTATTGTTTCTGAGGGTTTTCTGTCTTCATCCCAGGCACGTGAAGTTCCATGCTGGATCACCAAATACAAGAGAGACACGGGCAATCTGGCATGAGCTCCATCTTGAGCCTGCAAAAAGACTTTATTATCTCAATTCCTGCAATCATAGGGATAACCAAGGACATTGGGGAGACCCTGGGTAACTCTAAGGGCTCACTGTTTCCCAGTCCTTGAGCAGTAGTTTCTTCTGTCACCTTCATTTAAACCCTCCTCTCTTCTCCAAGCATGACAGTGATGGGGTAGAAATGCAGCTCTGCAGTCTCCTCCTTGGTTTGCCACACAACACCCTGAGCTACTTGCCAGAACCTGATCAGATGCTGAAATTTCCATTTTGCTTTGCCTTAAATGCTTATTTGAACAAACAGAAACAAACCTTAAGCACAGAGTGAAGTCCCCAGGCTCTGGATGCCTAGAGTGAATTGCTTGTACGTATGCAAAATGTTGTCATAACAAAACAGGTGTTCTATGGTAATTGTGCTAAGTATCCTAACAAACAAGGTTCATCTGGCACAACTCACCCAAAGCCTTCAGGGCACTTGCAAAATTTATTTACCAGTGAGAGAGAAAAAATATTCTCCTTAAGCTAAGGCAGTGTAGAATAACAGAAGCCAGCCATATACATCCTTTTTGTGAAGCAAGAAGGCTTGTTTAAACAGAGCATGATCCTCCCAGACACTTCTGCAAAAGAAATGGCCTCCAGTCCCTCCCAGGTCTCCTGCCTACACAGCTTGGTTAGAAACTGGTTCTCCTAATCTTTAGCAACAGGGGAGGAGAGGAATAACTGGGGAAAAAAACCTGACTTCATCCTGGTGAGTTTGGGCACATTTTCCTTCATGTAGATTTGGGGCAAGTCAGTAATGGGGTCTATGAAAGAGGTGATCAAAAGAAATTCTACAGAAGAAGAAACTTTGTTAAGAGATAGGGAATAAAATATTTGCAATCAAAATATGTCCCAGGCAAAAAAAGGAATAAAAAAATTTGCCGGCTCAGGGGCCAAGGTCAGTGATGTAGACAGATGCATTCAAGTTTGTATGTTTTCCTACAGTTAAACCCCAAAATGTGCTCAGCAGCATGTAATCATAAATCCTGACTGGATCAGAGAAGCATTTTTCATTGTTCGATCGCCCTTCCACCGAAGAGAGCGCTGACAGCTTTCCTAACAGGTGGCACTTGCTCTATTATGTGCTACTAAAGAGTGAAATGGTACAGGCTGTCATCCTATTCCCAAGTATCATGTCTTAAATGTAAAAGAGCTTTCAGCATTTGACTCAAACTAGCAGCGTGGTCTTCCATCCTCTATCATAAACCTGAACATAAAAACATTTTGGACTCAGCTTAAATAGGTAAATTTTTATAGATGATTTGTGGGTCTATATAAATTCTAAGTCTGCTGAAATCAATAATAAAGTTCATACCAACAGTTATAGAGCCAAGCTTTACTGAACTTTTTTAAAGCCAGGCATTTTTAAATGTCAGAAATAATGCATTCAGGATACATTAGTGCCTTTGCTCAGCTGGAGGTGGGAACCTTGCTCATGAAATTTTGGCTGTTCTTCCAGCTTAGCTGGTTTCTGGATATGCTTTTCTGCCTCCTACACATCACACAGTAGTGTTGAAACCAGAAGAAAACAGGATCTTTCTTTCCCTCCTGAAATCTTTGCATGCCAGTCCTCCTAATGAGCCCAGGGTAACAGCTGGGATCTCAAAAACCACATTGCTGATGGTGGATTCAGTCAGCAGTGGTTGTTGGATGCTCTGACACGGGTTCCTGGAGCATGGCTAGAGCAGGGTTGGAGCTTTTCCTAGGAAGGGGTTTGGATTTGCTTTCCAGAGGTAATGAACCCTTACCCTGGCATGCAAGAAACGCTGATGTGTCTGTGGGTAAAATACCAGCTGAATTAGGGTCATTAAATCCAGACATATCTTTTTAGGGTCAAGGATGCAAGGAATTGTAATTCACACTTATGGGTGAGTAAGCACATAAATTATAGTATTTAACTAATTTCTTACCTTACAAAGATAAATTGGACAAGGCTTTCCCAGCAAACAGCAACAGTTTGGACATGTTTGTATATGGGGACACTTTCCCAGTCCTCACTCAAAGCACTGCCAGAAGGTCATTTCTCATTACTTAAACTCTCTGAGCTATTTCAAATCATTTAATGGACCCAATATATCCAATGTTTCTACAGCAACGATAGAACAATTCCCTTAGGATCCCTCAGAGATGCAGTAGGCTCTCAACAGCCTTGTGGACTGGCATAGGAACAGTTAAGAAGCAATGAACTCTGGTTTGACCTCTAATAAGGGAAACTGGGTGTTCCCCATCCAGTCCAGCCCTGCGGATGAGCTGTGAGACACTAAGCCAGCTATTTGTGGCGGTCTTTTCCTAAAATGTTTGTATTTTTCCAAAAATAGTGAATTGCCATAAAACCAGGACCTGTCCCAGATGACAGGAGTCAGGAGCTTATCTTTTATTTTCAGAGGAATAGCACATGAGGAGTTATTTACTCTAGAATGTGATGTGCAGTAACGGGTATGAGCCAGCACTACTTAGCCCCAGGAAGAAAGTATGAAGTCATAAGTTCTGCATTTAAAATAAGAAAAAAAGCTACAGGAATCAAAGACTTCATCTGGGAACAGAGGATGCCTGCCAGAACAGAAATAGTTCTGTTGCCTGATGCTTTCTTTCCTCAGGCTCACAGACCCCAGAGGTGTGTTGGGGAGCGAGTGGAGTTGCAATGTTTTAATAAAGTACTCTGGAATTTTGTTAATGTGAAGGGCTGCAAATGCCTGCAGTTCTGGTCATGCGAGCACCTGCATTCAGCTGTCTTGGATTTTAATGAGGTTCTAGAAGAACATTAGCTGTGTAAATTCATGTGGCCGCTCTTTTGGCCACTTATAGGGCACAGCAACGTTATGTTCACGTTTAGATTTTGGTGTTTGGCTTATTGGAAAGTAAAAATAAGTAAAAGAAATCCTGTGCCTCGAAGGGGATCAGAAGGACATTTAGAAATGAAAGGAGTGATTTGCAAATGTAGAACTCAAGGAGTGATGAGTAAGGCTAGCCAGGAAAGACAAGGAGCCTGGTGTCAAGAGTTTCATACCCAGAGACTTTACTGCAGGTCTCAGACTCACAGAAAGCACTGAGTGTCCTATTACATTCCTAGTTAGAAAGAGATGAAAGCTGAAGTGGATTTTAAAACCTTTTTCCCTTCAAGAGAAAACCAGGCTGATCATGCTTCTTAGAAAGAACAAATGCTTACTGTCTGGGGATTTCTTTATTAGGGCATATAGTTTGATTTTGGTCCCAGTTCAGTTCTGCCTGGAGGTCAGCCCCTGCAAGAGGACTGCCTGTGCATTGATGCCTCCCCCAGAGAAGCAGGGGCTGGCCCAGGAGCAGAGCCCTGCTGCAGAGGTACCACTTGGAGCCCAAAGACAGCAGCTCCTTCCCAGGAAGCAAACTGAATTCCTCTGCGTGCCACTTTTTAGATTTCTGGCCATAAATAACAGAAGCTTTCTGAGCATGGACTAGAAGTTTGTGCATATCCTGAACATATATTTAATCTTCCTTCGGCATGCTTAGAAGTGGGAAGATAGCAATTCCATATGTGAATCCTGCTCTGAACTTCAGCTTCCTTTAGAGCTGTGGTCAAGTTACATGTCTTTTCCACTCCCAAAATGCACCCCCATTGCTGAATCTGGTGTAGTGCTGCTTTCTTGCTCCCAGGGGAGAACTTGGCCTTCTAAAGCAAGTACACTGTGAAATCAATCAGCACACAAGTAGTCATTTACTGTGTACAGCCCTTTTTCTGGTCAGTTACCCGTTCTGTGCTTTGGGGTGGAGAATGGTCCTACCCCCTGCTCAGCCACCGGTTGCTAAAAAGTCATCACCTCTCTCGGCTTATCTTTCCTATCCTACCTACCCATCAACATGTGGCACTCCAGCAGACAGACCAAGGACCCCTGTCTAATAACCACTAGAAGGGTCTGGTCACACCTGCAATATCAGGCAGCTGTTTTTGTTGAATCCCCCTCAGAAGCTGTCTTCCACCTCCTCCTGAGCTCCTCAGGAACAGGGTGAGACTCTAGGCATGCTGGGCCAGAGCTGTTGTGCAGTCCCTCTCTTGTAAATGCAAAGGCCAGCTTGTCTGTGAAGATATTTGAGTCACATTTTTCCCCTGTGCCAGATTGTGAGCTGTATGTCATGCTGTCAAGGCTAGCAATCAGCCTGATTGTTGCAGACTTGACAAACATGCTTATTTTTAGAACTGCTGGATATTACACATTGCACTAGATCTCCCTTTCATGTTAAAGACTTTAATCTTCTGCTGGAGTTTCTTATTGGACATCTGCCCAGAATATAAAGACTGATCTTTCTTTTTTTTTTTCCCTTTCTTTGATAAAGTGTCAGAGCCTCACTGAAAGGTGTAGATGGCAGTCAAAGGATCTCAGCTGAAGTCATGCCTCTCCCACCTCTCATCCAAATTATAAGTAGGGGTTATTGGCAGTATGTTGAAATAACTTTACCTTGGGATAATAGCCTTTTGCTTATCTCCCATCTATCTGTCACACTGTCTAACTTCTGTATTAACAGAGTCTACCTCTGGGCAGCTCACACAGTACAGTAGCTGTCATTCTGTCCTCACTCCTGGGTATTTAATGTAAACTAAACTAAAGTATGTTAAAGGTATACCAGGAAAGGCAGTCATTTTTCCATCTCACTCCCCAGAAAAGTGAGAGGTAGCCAAAATAGTGGCCCTGCAGCACTTCAGATGTGAAGTGGCACAGTACGTATCATTACAGAAGAAACATTTTCTGCCTCAGGGGTCTATTAGTAATTTTGACAGCAGAGGCACTGTAATCCCACGCAGAAGAAAACAAGAATAAAATAAGCTGGGACCCAGTGAAGTCCTAAAAATTAAAATTAAGACCAAACTGAGATATCCTGGCCCTGCCATAAAACCAGAGCTTGCTGAAGACTGCATTCAGGACTGTAGAACTCAATATTGCCTGGCTGTGATAGCTGGGAATAAAGTGAGACTTGAAAAGATGGGAAACTTCACTTGAAAGGCTCATTTCTTTTATCCCAAATGTGAGGCTAGGTGACAAATGTCCCACAAGGACAATGGACTCTGAGGCACTGAGGCCACATGAGGCATGTGGCCACCTCCTTGACTAGCATGCTTCCCCCTCTCTGCAGGAGATGATATCCAAGCACAAGAGGAGGCAGAAAGGAGCTGAGACAACATCAAAACCTTACTGGAGCCCCAAGATTGGCCATTTATGAGAAGCAAAGGTCCCAGCAGCTCAGCATCCACCCTTTGCACTGTGCCACAAGATGAAATTTTGTCTTCCCCGAAATTTTTTTAAAAACATCTAAAGAGATAAGGTGCATCAAATAAGTCAAGATGCTTATCACTATGTTCCATAAATGAGTTTTTCTCCATACTTTCACATGTTATTTCTGTTCTCATTTTTTTCTGAATGGCATTCACTTATTGTTCTGGTTTTGGTCCATGGCCTCATTCAGTAAGACTGGGGATGTAGACTTTTGATCCCTCTTTATCTATTTGAGTTTTAAAAGAGGGTCAAGTACAAGAAATCTGTGGCATTTGAGTGAAAATATAAATCAATCACATTCAAGACTGTCTTAAAATTTAAGCAAGAACTATTAAAACATGGTATAACGCTTCCACAGGATAGGATATACCCAGTTCTACAGAGAGGAAATATGTTAAAAATTCCTTAAGAAGGAATCATTGTACCTTAACAAGATATGTGATCTTTAAAACTGCAAAGCTAAAACCTTCTAAGCCTTTGTGCATTTAATAGCATTCAAAGTGCACCACAACCATATCTCTCCCTTCTAGCCTGCTGTCCAGCTGATCCAGCTGGTGACATGAGCTGATAAGGACATGCTTGGCAGCCAAGCTCCACACTGAACAAATATCAGTGCATTGCCTCTTGAGCAAGTGTGAGAAAAGGTAGGAGTGCCACAAACAACAGGGAACTGGCCTGAGGCAGTTCAGCTTGTTAGCAGAGAGAGTGGAGCAGCCCTGAAACAGATGTAACCAACACCCTTCATCTGTAATCACTGCACAGTTCTCATGTCAGGAGAGCTTGGGCAATATGAGGATCTCAACTGCTGTCAGTGTCCCATTCATGAGAAAACAGAAGATGTGGCAAACCTCCAAGGTTTGATGGTCCAGCAAGGCAGCAAGTTAGTATAGCACAGGAGAGACTGTTGCTTTCCAGCTATGGATCTCAGTTACTATTTTTTTCCTTTCTTCTTTTTTTTTTTTTTTTCCCCATGACAGATGGGGATTAGTGTAGCTAACCAATATGCCTAATCTCTGGAGAGTGGAAACATTTTATGCCACTCAACAGGAGGCTTTATAGATGCTAGAGGTCAAATTCACAATGATATCTGAAAAACTAAAACCTACAGGGGTACTTCCCTTTGGTCTTAGTGGGAATTTAGTCTCTGGAGGGTCAAATCTTAAACACCTTTGTGAAACTGAGCCTGGACATTTAACACTTAAACTATCTCCTGAGGAGTTTTTTCTCAAGCTGCTCCCAAGTTTCAAGAATCCCTACATCTGCTATAAAGCTCAGACTGTGTGGGGAACAGATTTTAACTATTTCCACAGTGAGTCAGTAATCCTGCAAGCAGCAAGACTTGCTGTACAAAAGCATACCTGCTGTACAAAAAGTATTGACAGGCTTATACTTTTAAGCGTAGCATTGGCCTTTCCCCCTTAACTGCAGAACTGGGAAACTGTTCAGTGAGTGATATACCTGCAGTCACAGACCCTGGGAGCCTAACATCCCATTAATTCTGTGTGGATGGAATGGTGTTGCAGAAACTGAATTTTATGTCAGACCTGCCAATCATTCCCCAACTCTGGCATTTTTCCACCTTTATTGGTACAGTGCCTGTCTCATATACCACTAGCACTGGTAGTGAAAACCAAGACATTGCTGTGTCTTCTCATCTGCAGGAAAAAAATTAGTCCTGGATTTCACTTTGAAATGAGGATGCCCCATATGTGTCAAAAAATGCTGCCTCTTTTATTAATTCCTTCCCATAAGCACTCAATGACCACGGTTTAAATTAAAATTTAAGAGCAAAACTACCTGGAATAAGGTATCACCAGTACCTACTAGAACACTGTCCCTTTAAGGCCTTGCATTCTGCCCCAATTAACATTCCACTTTTATTGCACGTACCTGGCCTGAAGAGAGTCAGTAGCCACTGGGCATAGGATAAATTGTTGGCCTTCAGCAAAATGAACAGCTGAAACACATGCAGTACCTGACCATGCTTGTTAGGCTATTTGCTCCTTTAATCATTGCTGCACTCGTGAATGCCTGCTATTCAATTATCTTCCAAACCTTCATCATGTCACTAGACAATAAAACGTGACAAGACAGGTATTACTGTGGTAAGGTCATCTGATATCTAGAAGTGTCTCATTATTCCCTTCAGTGATTAGCTACAATTACTGCTTTAACCCAGGTATTTGAGGCCGTAACTGTTTCAAATATTCATCAGAGGATACCTTGTGAGTGGTAGAAGTGTTCATGGAGTGTCTCTAGAGCAGCAGCAATCCCAGAGACAGTGCTCCAAAATGTGCTGGGACCCCCAGTTTGCTCCTAAAGACACAACCAGACACTCAAGACAAAGGGTAGGCAGCCTGTATCTTGCCTGTGCTGGTTACAAGTGGTATCAGAGATAAGAAGGATCCATGTGCAAGACCATACTTGACTCATCTTTCTTGCCCTTATCACTCCAGGCAGGGCTGATAGGGCAGCTGGAGCCCAGAGACCAACCTGAAGCACTCAAATCATCTCCCAGAGGGGATGCCCCAGAAGCAGCTGTACATGCAGGCTGGGTTGGCCCCAAGGACATCATTTTGCCCCTCTCTGGAAACACAGGTACATGTGGCTTCAAAGTTATTGCAGTTTCTGTATTTGTTAAGAATTTATAATTAGATTTAAGATTTGGCAATCTTGTTTGTTAAGCCAATGTAGTCCTATCCTAATAAAGCCTCTTCAACCAGTTCAGGACCAAGAAAAGTTTTTGTTCCTGATGCCTGAAAACAGCAACTTGCAGGAGTTCCAACCAATAAAAGATTACATGATCCCGTGTTCCTCAAGCTGGGGTGAATTAAGTGACTCACTGAATTCCAACTCTTTGCATCCTTGAGGTGACACCATTTGTAGTGCACAATGGAGAGTTCCCTCCAAGAAAGAATCCTACAGGTAAGCAGAAATGAAAGAGGCAGGGCTGACAGTAGGAATGCTGATTGTTGAGGAGAAGGCAGGACAGACCCAGAGTTTAAGATTTCTCAGTAAATCTAAATTACATTTAGGATCAAATTATTATTGCCTCTCCCCCTTTCACCCTGCCCAACCAAAGTCAAACTCTGGGGAAGGGGAGAATTCATCCTGATCTTTGAGTTCAAAGGCAAGACACACATTTCATAGCAGTTCTGTGAGAGATGGAAATAATAGCTGCATAAAGTCATAAACAAGAACAGCCAGGCTTTCACTGGGGAAAGGCAGTTTTACAGGCGCATTGCCAATCGAAACCTCTCTCCCACCGTGGCTCAGTGGCCCCGCTATTTGCTCTGCCTTCCGCAGAGCATTCAATGTGACAAGCTAATAACCACAGCTGGCACTGCCGCTGGCAAAGTCAGCAGTTACCTCGAGCAGATGACTGATCGAAACGGGCAAGATGGCTTTTGCATTACCTACCAGCAGAGCCCTGGAAAGTCAAGTAAGGGGATGTGGCAGATGTCCCACCCCAGTGGCACGGGAGTAGCGAGCCTTGCTCTCCAGGACTCGCCTCCATTCCAGCCCTTCTTTCGTCCTTCCCCATCCAACAGCAGGACGAGCCCAGTCCTCCAAGCTTCGGACTGCAAAATTCAATCCTGCTAACACTGCTGAAAGCTTTGAGCTGGCCCTGCAGACAACACGGCTCACTGCAAGAGAATGAGTTGACAATTTTGCTTCTTGTGGTACAATGAAACTTATTTAAATAAAATTCTGATTAAGACAGAAAGGCATGGACTTGATTCACAGCAGGGAAAGCTGAAAACTGCTTGCTACATGCCGTTAAATTACCAATTTCTACCATTTTATTTTTAAAGCGGCGTGCTGTTCCTTTGAGCTGGGAACAACACGGCATGCCCATCATTTTGTGTAATGTCTATGCAAGGTCAATTTGTTCATTTGATGTTATTGAGCCCAAAGTAAGAAACATGGGGGATTCTTTTCCTCTCCGGTTGCGCAGTGTCTATTACCATGCAGAAATCAATGACCCTATGGTAGCAAAAGATCTGTCTTGACATGCAAATGGTAAATCAAAGAGGCCCACCCCACCAGAAGGATCATGCAGCTTTTAGAAGTCAGTGTCCTGTGCCAGGGGTGTATCAATGAGGTAAAAGAAACTTTTTAGCTCTCTCATCTGTTCCTCACATCCAAGTCGTAACTACTATAGGGCACAGTTAAAATTTGCAGATCATTGATTTCTGTCTTAGTTACAGAGAACCTGTTACACATACCAGGCACAGCTGGCTACAGTTCAATTAGACATAAACTAAGATACCCTATAACAATACACCAAAACTGTAATGCTAAGTATGAATAATTTTATTCATTTTGACCGTATTTCCTTCTAAATTTTAATCAGCTAATTACTGACCAACTTTTCCATTGTCTGGCTATGACTATTCTCACATTAAGCCATGAAGCTATGTTGTAGCTGGTCATTTAAGATGGTTTCCATTTCCTACTGGTATAAGCATGTCAGCAATCCTGAAGCAAATACTCAAATGTACTTCATGTGGATAGTTGTATCTAGAAACAGGAACATAAGTGCTACCACAGAAAATGGCTATAAATAAAGCCAGATAAAGAAAGTTACAGGAATTCATATTTGTTCATCCTTTGAGCTTTTTTCCTTGATCTTCTTGACAGAAATGTTTGATCTCCCATCAGCTAGCCTAGCTATGATTTTGGGGTACTATATCAGATTGCCACTTGAGAATCTAGTTCTTTTTGTACTGTCTATGTTTAGCTATGGCAGAACATCCCAGAAAACACATCCAATAAAATCAGAGAAATGTGTCATATATATTAACCACCTTAACTGTTGTGTTTGTTTTCACAACCCAGACAGAGAATTAATTGCATTGATTTTTAGGAATCTGCATTTTAAATGAGGGTGCACTGCACAGGACAGATGATTTTGCATGATTGTGAGAATAAGCACTCATCCATTTTAGAGCATCTCTTTGAAAATAATCCCTGGCCTTCTGTAATGACAAAAGCTTACAGGTGTAGCTCTTTTCTATAACAACTTTCAGTGAAACCTTCAGCAATGCCCTGTTTTAAGGGATCCAGCTAAGTTAGCAACATTCCCTTCCTCTGCAGAGGGGGCAGTGATAGCCCACTGTCACTATTCTGCTGCAATTCCATATTAGGCTGTGATGGAGAGCAGTCAGCCCTGTCAGCTGCAGCCAGGATAAGCTTTCATGTTTAAATCATGTTAGATCATTCAGCAGTTATACCCAGGGCTGCCTAAATAGCACAGATAACATGCCTGACAAGTCTAAGGCAGGTGAATTAGGAAGTGCTGTGCTGAAACTGTTTCTACTGATTAGGTTTTTTTCCACTGGATTTTGAGGCGTATCTGTACACCCCTCCTCTCGTGCATGGCTTTGTTTTGTGCCTGTGCCGCGGCTCCTCCAGCCCTTTTCTCAAACAATCTTACACCACAGCTGTGAGTGCAAAATACCATTTATTCCACACCATCAGCACTCGGGTAGCATGCAGATATGTGTCCATCACTACCTGGGAAATCCTCTTCTCCTCATTAAAATGTCCCTCCTCTTATGTGAGATAGCAGACAGATGGAAGGATGAGAACAAAAAGTTGATCCAGGAGAGCAGAGAGGGTGAGGTAAAGAAGACAGGTATGCTTGCCAATTCATTAGTCTATTAGCCCAGAGGCCAAAAGGCTATTGCAAAGCCTCCAGGTCCTACTAGACACCTGGATGCAGGCCAGTACTTAATGAGAAAAATTTCTTTCAGCTGACTGTGCTGTGGCTTTCTCTCTTCACCACATGCATCAGTTGATGTGAGCAGATCATTTCAACTGCAGGTATCTAGTTTCTGTGGCCAAATATTTGGCCATGGTACCTGGACTTTCTGTATGGTCATCTGAGTCCCCTGGACTGGCTGAAGGGTGCTTAGTTTGCAAAGCATGCTGTAATCAAAGTCATTCAACTCAGTCTGGGTAAGGCTTCCTGAATTCTTTATTATAGCAGTCCTTCTGTGGGGCCCTGAAGTTTTAAGTGACTCACAGCTATGTACTATGCTTATGTGTCACTCCTGAGACTTGTATTTGTATAATAAGCCATTGGAGAGATTATTCATTGTATGTAATTAAGATGTTGGTTAACCGTGACATCCAGAATGAGCATTAGAGCAAAAACTCTTCACTAAATCTGTTGCAGTATTCCAAGTCATCAAGATATCAGTTTGACTGACAGATCAGATAATCTCTTTAGTAATCCTCTGAATTCTAAACACAGAAACCCGTAACTCATCATCAGATAAGAATATGTTGTGTTTATATTCTAAAGTGATGGAGGGCAGCATTTCATTTGGCTGGGTTTATCCACTCCCTGCACAAGGTTCTTAGAGCATCTCTGTTTCAAAATGAAGTTTAACTTTAGTAACATCAGGCAGGCTTATCCTTTAATGTCGGTGACACGTTTTTGCAGAGGTTCTGCTTGTTGGTTTGGTGTTTTTTACAAGGCACTAACGATGTAATAAAGATTAATTAGTGTAAGTTATAGCGTCTGAAATGTATACATTCAAGCTGTTAAATGTGTCAATGGAGATCCATTATGACAACAATGGGCATTTTATTCTCAATAGGGATTGCTCTATTTGCCAGTATGAGATCTGGGGTTTTTATTAAGACAAAACCAGTGAGAAGAGCCCAGATTTGAATACAGCTGAAATAAGAGCCTTGCTTTTCACAGCATGATAAGCCTTGATTTTGTAAACACTATTACTTTGCTTTTATTACATATTCCTGCTGGTATTATTTCACGGCATCAGCTCTTTTACCAGCTTTTGTTTGGCATCACATTAAATCAGGGCATCAGAACATGCTTAGCACCTCACAGCTTAAAAAACCCAAAATCAACTTGGAGTTTTATGAAGGACGAGCACTTGAATTTCATATAGAATCTGTGTATCCATATAAATATCTGCCCAGGTCTAGATGACCCATCAGATGAAAAATGTTAAAGCTCACTGAACTTCTGCAGCCAATAAGACGCAAGGGAATGTTGTGGATAACAGCACCTCTGTATGCTTGGACATTCCACAGCCCAGTTAAGCAGGCATTCACACTCACTACTGGATCAGAAACAGGTAATTACCAGTACCAAGCCCAAATCCATCCGTGTCTATGGGTCCATATTGGCAATTGAGATGTCCTCCTGCCATCTCCTCATTCCACCATCACTTTAAATCATTGGAAGACTGAAACTGATTTTAAAACCATTATCAAGGTATCTTAAAATAAATATGAAATGCAACAGGAGGATATTTGCTGCAAACTTACTGCTTAAATGCAATAAACACTAGTAGCAAATGTGTTGCTTGGATCCTTGTGAGTGCATAAAGCAGTTATTAAAATTCAGTGCTTGATCTGCTTTCCAGAAAGGCCATCAGTTACACGGGATGGGCAATTCTAGGCTGAAATGGATCCATCTGAAGGCATTTCCAAATCCCCCACAGCAGCCTGGTCCCAGTGTGGCATTCAGCCAAAAGGAACAGACAGTGCTTCTCCAATTCCCAGCTTGTCACACTAGCGGGTTTTCCTTTGTTTGTGTTCCTCAAAGGAATACTTTTGCTATGCATGCTTAGAAATTGTCTTCAAACACTGCTTTATGGACTTAAGATTTTTATACGATCCTTGTGTGCATGGCATTTCTTGAATTTTGTGCATCTGGGGTAGGATGTCAGCCTTTACAAAAGAACATTTAGATGTCAAAATTAGATATCGTTTTCTCTGGAGTGCTTCTTGTTTGTTTGTTTGCTTGTTTTTAAGCTACAGTCTGTAAGAAGATTCACTGGCCCACTCTTCTGTGATTCAAAGTTTGATCAAAGAATTTGTTTCAAAATTTCAGCAGGGAAAAAAAGGTCTTTTATGAGCTGAAATCAAGCATCATGTCTTTCAGCCTTAGAGAAGCCTGGGAGAAATTTGCATGTATTTGAAATTGAAGGGGAAAAAAACAATTCATGCCGAGAGTGACTTCCCTGACACCTGGAGAAATGCTCTTGCCTCTCCCCCTGCCATGGCCTCCAGTTAAAACAAATTTCAACTTTTTCAGAGCCACATGAGAAGGGCTCAAGGCCAGGTCTTCCACTCACTTTTTTCCACTCGGCTTTCCAGCAGTTTCATTCAGCTTCACCTTAATACAGCAGAAGGAAAGTGCTGTATTAAGGTGAGGGTAGGAGGCGTGGGAATAGGAAAGATCTCTCCTAAATATACATGAATGACTGTATTGAACCTCCAACAGAGGAATGCTCACCCCATCCCTCTGATGGACAGCTCATAGTCCAAGGGGACTTTTCAGGCCACTTGAGAGTTGCACACCTTGTACAGAAAGTGTCTGCCTGAAGTCTTGCAGTTGTGCTGACACAGAGCTGGGCTCAGCTGCCACCTGAGGACTCAGCTGTGACTGAAGAAATAGGATACCTGTTCACAGCTTTTCTTTGATCCAGGAATCCAGAGAAATGCCTGTGCTTGGCCTCATACCTCTGGGACAGTATCACAAGTGCATGCAACATCACAGCCTAAGGAAATCAGTAATAACAAGTAGCGCACACATGAGAAACTACCAGGGCTGTCAGGGATTGAAAAATTAGTGGATTACGCCTCAAGAGAGCCACAAAAACATGGAACATTGTCCATATATCACTGACTCTGATCTGCTTGTTTGATTAAGATTTCAAGATTAAGGTTGGATAAGGAAGAAAACCCTTTCCACAAAACCTTCACCTTCTCAGAAACAAAGATATCATTGAGTCTAGTGTGTAATAAATTAATAAACTCCTGAAATAATATTAAGTGGCTGGGCAACCCAGCCCTCAGGAGCACAGACAACTACACTGACAGAGCAGGCAAATTCTGTAGAAGAGGTGATGGTTCACATGATCTTGGCCAGTTTTGGGCCTCCAGTCACAGCTCCTGCTGATGAGCCCACACCACACTTCCAGAGAGCTGCCCAAATGCCAGTGTCTGGATTTGCTTTCTGTAAATACAAATCAGTAGCAATTACTAGTCTGCTGTTGATAAGTATCCCATTCTTGAAAAAAAGAGCTAAAGAACTAAACCTTTTGCTTTGTAGGTTTGACTTTGGAATTAAGCTATCATAAGGTTTCCTACATTGGACTCTGAAGTCTGCAACAGATCTAAACCACAGGTTCATGTTACTTCCCATACATTAATCACTCCTAGAGCTCAAAATATGTTCATTTGCTTAATACAAATCCCTTAATGTGCAGTATGAGCATGTATTTACTGAAGATCCCATCTCTGCTTTGGCCTATTTGTAATTAGATGTACAGTTCATCAGTCAGATTTTTTTTTTTTTTTTTTTTTTTGTAAACTAATCCCTGCAACAATTTGGAGCTATATATTAAAATGTTTAAATTATATGCCTTTTACTATGAATGAATCTTTTCCTAGTAACAGCATTGCACCTGAAGTAATTAAATAGATGTGGAGCTTATAATCACAACAGAAATTGAATTCTCAGTTAACAATTCCAAAGTCCTATTGATGAAAATTCCTAGTGATTACAATTCCTATTGATTGAAAGTGATTTTAATCAGTTCTGTTGTTTTTTTAGAGGATTGACCACAAAATAAATACTCTTTTCCCATATGAGAATATTTGCATTCCTAGGAGCCATACGGGGATGAAGCTTGAAATTCGGTGTTGGTTTACTTTGTCTAGCTGTCTCCTCTGAAGGGAAAAACAACTCTTCTTTTGAAGACACTCAGCACTATTATTTTAAATGCATGGGCATATCTATCTCCCACAGACAAGACATCAGAAAATTTTTTAAAGTCCATTTCTGAGACTGCCAAACAGCTGAGCCAATGCAAGCATCTACCTGCTCGAATTCTTAAACACTGAGCAAGCACAGGAATCAGCTATAAGAGAAAAAAGCTTCTGGTTTATCAAATGTAAAACCCAAATTCTTAATATCACTACACAACAAGTAAGCTTTCTAAAAGACTATTAATATTTTTTATATTATGCACCTGTAGCATCTCTCATGAGATTGTTCTTTTTTTCTGAGATGTATAAACCTTCAGAGGGGTTGTGGTCTAGGATTTCTCAGATCTCATATCAGTGACAGCCTCAGCCAGACCAGCTCCCTATTCATGGCTCCAAGCCACAGTGGTTATCGGTATTTTACCACAAATTTTACCGACCTAAAAGTGTATTTCAGTGTAGGGAGCATAAGCTAGTGGCTCTGAAGGCATCACTGTGATGCTACACGAACTAAACGTCTGCCTGGATGGGAACTCTGAGAAAACCCAGTGACTGGCTCCATTTTGGAGATAAAAATTTCGCTCCAACCTGCTTCTTCAGGGATACATGGCAATGAGCTTTATGAAAACCCTCAGAGAACCAGCACTGAATTCTCCATCTGAAAAAAATTCAGTTGCAAGTCCATCAGATCTGGCTTATGCAGTATAATATCATAACACATGGTAATGTATCTGAGACAATACTGTTCTAAACCACACCACCTTTTTAATTTTCATGATCCATAAGAGCATAATTAAGTCAGAAACTCCGTTGCATTAGGGAGTACTCACTTTCTCTCACTGCCATACATAGTACGGACAGATTTACAAAAAATGCCTGTAATTGGAGCCATGAACACCTGAACTTCAACAGAGGGCAGCTGTCAAAATACTGTAAGTTCATCTTCAGATCAAATATCCTCAATGGTTCCTTGGCACAGTACCTTTGTTTAGGCATTAGAACGCACAAGTCTTCCTAGAGGATCTTGGTTAAGATAAGCTGATGTCCTGTCTTTAAATCTTTTGGAACCCTGACTCTGTGTGCTGTTATTTACTGTCAGCTCCAGAATTCTGCAATATTGGGACCTAATCCTAGTGTCTAACATCAGGTTGGAGATGTGCTTTGCCTCCCTTGGCACTGCAATGCTATTGCTGAGGGCAAACGGTGTCCTCTGTCAGTGGAGGACATCTGTAAGTCTTCTGATAAAGAAGGTTGCCTAAAGATTTTTCTTTTTTTATAATTAAAAAAAATCAAGTCAATTAAAAGCATTTGAATTGTGTGATAGATAAATTGTCTGACAAGCTGTAACATACAGAAAAGATTCAGGACCCAGAGTCTGGAAGTTTCTTTAAAATTTCATACAAGTCGAGATGACAAACAGATGGCACGGTTAGGAAAATCTAGAAGGCAAAATATAGCCCCCATGTCACTTTAATGATGCCTCTGCTTATCACAGCCTATATTTTAAATCAACTTATAAAGTATTTTTCTAAATCATAAAACTCTCTTGAGCTCTATTTTCTAAAGACAAACTGGTCTGTAAAGATGCATCAGTCAAGCAGAAGATTAATTCCTGTTGTACCAAGTTGTTGTTTTTGGCACAGAAGTCAATATTTATAAGACAGAAAGCAGCTGCAGCACGCAAGTTAGCATAGTGCATAAATCTTTGCAGCAGGTTATAGCAAGATGATGATACTATCCACAGGTAACACGATGGAAGCACTGCCACAACAGAGCCTTCCTAATGGTGGTCATCCATTTAGCAGTGTGAGCCACGCTAATGAGGTCACACTGATTCACTTCTTGTCATTTCCCCTTTGGAAGCAATCAGCACAAATATAAACCAGTAATACATTAGAAGAGGTCACCCAGCACAGTAGCTGTGTAAAGAGTGAGCTGTTTGTACAGGACTCCGAGCCAGATCCGAGCCTGCCTGGAGCAATAGGACGTGTGGCTACTGACAACAGGGCCTGGGAAGCAGATTAACCCCCTGTCCCCATGGAAGCTGGCCGAGGCAAAGCGCTGCTCTCTGCTCTGCCTGTGGTGCAGCTCCTCAGCCCCTCTCTCTCTCATCACCCCTCCACGTCGGGGGTGGGGGTCAAGCCAAGGGCAGGGGGTTAACTCGCAATTTTCCTTCTGCTGATTGAAGCTTTTGCCTCCTGCCTGGTGATGCCGGATGGCAGCTTTGGGGCAGCAAAGGGACGGGGCACGGCGCTGCCAGGAGTTGTGGCAGATGTGGTCCTGCCTCCCTCGCAGGGGGACAAGAGACTTGTCATTTGAGAGGCGCACTGACCTCCTTCCCCACCACTCCACCTCTCCTGCTTGACGCACTAGCAATGAGACACCCGCTCTCCCTTTCCCCCACAACAGAGAGCTGGTGTGGTCAGCAGCCGGGCATGTTGGATAATGCCTGACCAACACACCAGGCAAGCTCCAGCAATCCCCAGCCTTGCCTTCCACATCCTCAGCCCAACAATCCCTCCCTTCTATGGTATATGATGAGCTCTGCAGTGGAGAGGCTAGAGCTGATCTAATTTTTGATGTCCAAGGTTATCCAGGTTTTCCAAATCTCTGTCAGCCCTTTTCCCAGTGCTGAGATTGAGGATATCAAATCCCTTGCCACAGAATTATCTCTGAAACTAGAATTGAAGGAAGCTCAGCCTATCAAAGTACCTGGGTATTTCTCCCCCTTCTTGAGAAGGCTGTCATGCCAAAATTTTGGGGTTCTGGTACTTTTCACAAGAGAGTAGCTACTCACCATATGCAGTTTCAAGCCCATCGCTCCTTCTCCAGCCACTGCTGCACTAGGTCTGACATTTCCAGCCTCACTTGACCAAATTATATGGGGGTTGTAGGCAAAGACATTTGAAATTTAATGTTGAATAGATGCAGATTGAGCCCACATGGGAGGGAAATACAGTAGAAACGTGGAACCCCATTATAAGAATTTGTCAGTGTACATTCTGCATGCTTTATAAATTTCACTAGCACGATCATCTATTTCATTCCTAGAAGAGAAAAAGCTATATTAATTTCTTGAAATAGGCAACAGAAAGAGATTGACTTGAAATAAACAAAATAGTTGAAATTTAATTTTCTTGGCAAGATTTGCTTGTGTTGTTCGTCAAATAAATGTACATTATGTCTTGCACTGTTACTCAGCTGTGATCCTGTAATGTGTTCTCTGCATCCTGTCAGACATATGATCCTTTGTCCCATAATAGACCCAACTATCTCACAACCAGCTGAGCTCAGGGTCATCCCAGGGTCAGGCTGCTTAAAGATGGCTGTCAGTTCTCTGCCTGACTCACAGACGAACTTTAAATCACCTTTATCTTACTTGTGCTGATGTTTTCCAGCCATCACTGTAGCAGGAGCTGTAGCATCTATGTACAATATGGGGAAATGTCTTACAGCATCTCTGAAAATTTCTCTGTGGATCTGCAATGTGCAGTGCTCTCAATATAAAGAAAGTGCATCTCGATGCATAATGTGAAATGGGAAGTATTTCAAATACCTTTATGCAAGGTAGTTAACAATATGGTTGTCATCCATCTTGCAAATGAAAACAATAATTCAGAGAGTGAAATATCACCTTTCAGATCAGAAATATAATTATTACTTAGTCTGAAATTTCCAGCAAAAAAGAGTTTTTGCATAAGAAGGACAGATAATCTGGGAAATGCATCACCTAATGTTTTTATTGTGATGAATACCTTTCTTCAGCTTCTGCATCTATACAACTTCTTAATGTTTGTCACTGGTCTCCAAGGTATAGAAGAAAGACATGCCTTAATTGTAAATTTACACATGCTTTATTACCAGTGCAATGGCATGAACACATTTAACAGGACTGTCATTCCAGTTAATTATGCTGATTCTGACATGTACCTATCTCATCTACAATTGATAGTGCCTTTTGACCAGTTAGTAGCATCACAATGTGTTGTGTCTTTCTCTCAAAGGTTAAGCATGTTAGGGGCCAGAGGGGCAGGAGAAAAGAGTCCTTGCATACCGAGTAAACACCAACAGACAGCAGCCAAACCTCCTTTTAAGAAAACAGTAGACAGCTGAACCCCAGCACATGTTCTGCATTTCTATGTCTGCCCCAGCCACAGCACACCTGCCCCAGGCAAAGACAACAATCTCCATTATGCCTAATAATGGAGTAAACAACACTGTTCCAGCCCTTCAGAAACTTGCTCACAATGTGTAGGACCCAGCACCCAAGCAGATGGTAACACTTAATAAAGATATTAAAGCAGAAGAAAAGACAGCAGAAAAGGAGGCAACTATTACAGAACACATTGTGACTAGGGAAAAAATAATTTCCATGTTTTCCCTGCAGAAGAAGTCTGTGAATTCCAGACTGAAAAAATTGGGGGAGGACATGAAATCAACAGCAAACAACAAACAAGTGTCCATTGACAATAAAACATCAGCTGTACCCTCAGCAGAGTCATCAACGCTCAGACCAAAGCCTCATTTTCAAACCTCATACCAAGAAGGAAACTGCACATACTCCTTTGCCTTACACTCCAGAGGAAGGAAGGAAGGAAGGAAGGAAGGAAGGAAGGAAGGAAGGAAGGAAGGAAGGAAGGAAGGAAGGAAGGAAGGAAGGAAGGAAGGAAGGAAGGAAGGAAGGAAGGAAGGAAGGAAGGAAGGAAGGAAGGAAGGAAGGAAGGAAGGAAGGAAGGAAGGAAGGAAGGAAGGAAGGAAGGAAGGAAGGAAGGAAGGAAGGAAGGAAGGAAGGAAGGAAGGAAGGAAGGAAGGAAGGAAGGAAGGAAGGAAGGAAGGAAGGAAGGAAGGAAGGAAGGAAGGAAGGAAGGAAGGAAGGAAGGAAGGAAGGAAGGAAGGAAGGAAGGGAGGAAGGGAGGAAGGGAGGAAGGGAGGAAGGGAGGAAGGGAGGAAGGGAGGAAGGGAGGAAGGAAGGAAGGATCTGCTTTTGTTAAAATTGTATTAAAAAATCTTCAGGTCATTCATTTTCCATCGTGTGGTCTGCATGCCTTTTAAAGAAAGGCAAGTTTTTTGATCTACCAAAAGCATTAAACCATGAGTGATGGTAGGCAAACTAAAGAGTGAAAAACCCTTGAAGAATTAAAAATTCATTAAATAATAGCAATCCTGCTGGAGAGTAGTGTGAAGTGTAACTCGAAATGCGTCTCTGTGTAAAACAGAATTTCTCACTGTGCTTGGGAAAGGACAAGCTATCACCACTGGGGACTCTCCTCTCTGCGCTGTGCACCCACTCCTGCCCCTACTCCTGGGCAGCAGTCGTTCCTTACAGCTACCCCACTGCTCTATAGCCAGTATTCTTGGGGACAGTGGCAGCAGTGTCCAGCAAAGCCCCTGCACAGCTGTCCTTCTTCCTTCTCCACACAAGCCTTGCCCTTTTGACCACCTTCATTCTAACCTGGATTGTAGCAATGGAAGAACTGCACCCAAGGCTGGAGAACGTAAGCTCTGAAGTCTGGAAAAGGCTTGGGTCACCAGTGAACAGATGCTGAAGAGCTTGTCTCATAGCTGTGGATAAGCATCTGGGAAACATCTAGATAAAGCTTTATTTTTAATATTCTTTTAAGTAGGAGAGTACAATGGATGCAAGGAAGAATTCATTTCCTCCATTTTCCTAAAAAGAATTTTGCAGCTCTTCAGCTTTTCAGTACACCTAGAATGCATTTTGCTGGTCAAGAAAAAGCCATATTTTCAGAAGTGGCATTCTGGCTAAGCCCACATACTCCGGCTCACAATTAAAGGGATGTTGTCACATGAGAGCCCAAGGGGTGTCCTTGAGATCCAGCTGATAGGATCCCTGGAGCAGAGCACTGTGCCTGCCTTCAGACAAACTCACATTAAGCAGGTATGTCTCAAGACAGTGCTGCTGACAGATTTCATGCCTTTCTCCCTCTTCTTTTCGAGCTCCTATAATGATTACCTCATGAATAGTGTGACTTTTGGGGCTACTTCCACACTCCTTTTTCTGAGAAACTCCCCACTGAAAATACTAGGCCTTTTTATACAGCACAAATACAGCAGGAGTTAACCTTTTGTGATGAAAGGAAATCTATTTGATGCCTGCTGGCATTTTTTTACTCTAAATATTTTACTACAATAATAAAATAAAACAAAGTCCTACCCTCTGAGATGCAAACAATATATCTTAGATTATTTAATCTTTACTTAAATGCAGACTGGTTTTTTCCAAAGGTTGATGTAAATTCCTTGCCCTGGAGAATATTTAGAGACAAACCTAATTTTGAGGCTCAGGCTGGACTCCATCACTTTTAGTGTTGCTGCTCCAAACTAATAAGGAATTGCACTAAACAAAATGCCTGCTTTAAGGATTAAAAACATGAAATAATGTGCCTCATTCCCATTAATCCTAAAGGACACACCCAGGCACCCTTAGATCCCAGGAGTCCTTCGACATGGACACTTTAGACATGTCAGCACATGGGGCAGCTCTCAAAGGTGCTTGACCAAGGAAAAAGGCTACTGGAATTTCCTATATGTAGTGACAGCATCCTTCTCACTCTGAGGTTCCACGCTGAGTGCAGACACCAGGGCTACAGGGGACCCTGTACAGCTGCACGGGGGTGGCTGTCCCACCTGGCTGAACATGCATCCTGCCCTCAAGGAAAGGGGCCAGGTTTGTCTTAGCCAACACACACCTGAATGCAGTTAATATTGTTCAGCTCTTCCATTCATCTCCTGGCCAGTATTTCGGTCTCTAAGAGGAAAGGAATTTTATGAAATAAAGATCTAAGGGCTGAAAATGTGCCTGCAGAGGAGTGGGGGGCGGGGAGTGTGACAAACCTTGCAGCCCATGTGAAAGGTTGCTTTGCTTCTAGACCAAAGGGGAGGAGGTCTGATTCTGCTCCCGTGCTAGATAAGCAGATATCCTGCAGGCAAGCAAAGCTGGCAACAGGCTGAAATCACGGTGAGAGTTGAAAAGCTTGTTTTTCTATATGCACAACAAACCAGAAACGTTGACAGAAAAGTAAAAGAACATCTGCTCGTGCTGATCTATGAATGCTTTTCCTGGATCCATTAACCTCCTTTGTCTGTCTCTCTTTTTTTCCTAAACTGAAAATTATCATTTCAAATATTCAAGGCTTTCATTTCTCTATTGATCAAATTAAATCTCCTTAGCTACAGTTAAAATACTCTGTGAGGTCCTCTGACCAAAGATTATCTGCCTCGCAATTAGAACTCATTTTTAATACAACAGGCGGGAAATAGAGAACCACAGCTGCAGAATCAATACAACTATAAATTACATGGGAAAGGAAACGGTAGCATCCTTGCTTGAAACAACAGATTTATTATCTAAGAGGATGGTATTTTATCGACAGAGTACATAAGTTTTATAAAGAAAGAGAGAAGGAGACACAGAGAGAGAAATCAATGTTAACATGGGCTCACCGTTGCTTTAAATGCTGCATTTGTGGTAACTAATTTTCATTTCTTTTTTTAATTTATAAAATGTCACACTGAAAAATGTTTACTGGCTAAAAAATCCTGTCTGGAGAATTTTCTATCGCAAAACCCCAGTGATTTTAATGAATAAGATCTGTAGAAGAAGGTCCCATTATGTGTTCTGTATTTTATCCTGGTTAAGACTAGTTACTAAAGGACATCCTCCATTCCCATATTCTGAGAAATATCATCGTTCAGGTTGCAGCTAAGACTTGTATTTAAACTACAAAGATTTGCAATTTTTTTGATTCCCACCTACAGGATAGGGTGAGAAAAATTGTTCTTTCTGATAGCAACAAATACTTTAAATGCATCACCTTCCCCTTCCGCAATCAGAATTCATCTATGGTTGATTACATATAGGATACAAAAAAAAAAAAAAAAAAACAAAAAAAAACCTGTGACCAGAAGATTTCTTGCTAGATTTTCACTGCTTTCAGTGCACAGTCTGACCTGCTGCCTTTTCAGTGAAAAGCAAAGGGAAAATTTTTGCCTGCTGCTGAATATGGAGTTTCCAGTTAGGGACTGATCCAAAGCCCAAGGTAATAGCTATGTCTTCTTCTCTTTCAGCTCCAGCAAAAGTGGGAGCCACCCTGTATGGCTGACCAGTCTCAAAACACATCATGATGTTTAAAAAAGGGGATTACATAGAGATGATCTGGATTTCTAGCACCTCTCATCTGATTTGCAATCAAACTGTCTTGTTAGAGGGTCCTAAGCAGAATTTTCCGTGGGTTTGGCTGCATTCCTTATATACTTTACTGTATAAATGCTGTTCAACCCCTGGGGTGAGAAAGATGCGATCTGAAGTGAGAAAACTTATCTTTACTGGTGGGTTACCAGGCTCAGTGAGGCTAATATTTGGATTGGCAGATTTGTGGGTCTCAGGGGAGCTGAGTCTCCCTGAGCAATGAAAGATGGTAGGTCCCACTCCAAGCCAAGATATGTATCAGGTACAAGCTTCAAAATCTTTCAAACTTTTCAGTTTGTGAGCTAACTTGAAAGAAGCTTGGGTGATGCCTTTTGACATGAATCTAAGTTTTTGGGGACATACACGTTCCTATGGATATAGAAAAACACTGCATGTTCCCTGTGCAGTGGGATCTGAGCTCTGCCACTGAAGACCGGTCTTCTCAGGCACTTTATGCCCCACCTTCTGTTTCCATGAACACTGCCTTGCCTCATAGCACTGTCAGAAACACAGAAAATAAAATTTACAGGGGAATGTAATGAACTGCAAAGCCCCATGGGGTCCTGCCTGTCTGCAATACCCACTTCTATGTCTAAGCATATTGTTCATGTTAATACTGTTTGCTGGTAGGAGTGTTCCTCCAAGATAACATTTTTGTGCAGTGAAATATGCATGGCTCTCAGATGGCTCAGCTCAGATGGGATCACCTTTCAGTTTCTAGACAGTGGGGGTTTTTTTACCCTTTTTTTTTTCCCATCACAGCTTGAAGAACACAACACTATCCCAGCAATGCCTTTTGTTTTATGACCCATCTGTCCACAGAACTATGCAAGGATGTTAAATCCACTGATAGTACAGAGCTGTGCTGCAGGGATTTTATTTCTTGCAAAATAGAGCAATCTGGTCCTAGTGTCTGCCTTTACTGGGTGCTAGTGGGAATATTTTGCAACTATGCTAAGAAAATAAATTGAGGTTTGGATGACATTTCCACTGCAACTGATGTTTTGCACTAGAGTAATTTGAGGTAATATACCCATCGCAAAAGTAAAGAAGAAGCTTGGTTTTATTGGAACAGAAGAGTTTCAATTAAAACCGTGTAGAGATTCCCACTTCTGTGGCTTAGCCCCTTCCATGACCTTCACCTTCTTATGAGGTGGGAAGTTTGGACACGTGGTCGTTCTCCGGGATCTCTCCAATATGCCCCCACTGCTCCCAGAAGGGGTCTGTGATTTATACAGGTGTGCTTTGCACCTGAAGGTTCACTGGTGTGCAGTGGAGGCGGCCCCCTGCTTCCACCACCAGCCTCATCCTCACCCCCATCTCTTTTCATTACTTAACAAAGCTGGTCTCCTGTGTTTTCTCTGCTCTTTATTGCTTGTCACCGGGACTGAGTGACTGCTGAAGATGAGAGGGGATGAGGAGTGTGAAGAGGGAAGCTTCTGCCTTTGGTCTGAGCCTGACGGGGAATGATGAAAAACACATGGGCTATGAAAAAGTCCAGTCCAACTTTCTGTTTACCGAGCTCCCTAGAAACGTCAACATCTGTCACCAAGTTACCCCTAAAAGGGGCACCCCTTGCTACAGGACCCCGATGGCAGGTCCCATCCCTCTTCCCCCAGCACGGGCTGGAGCGGAGGGGTGTTGACAGAGGGAAAGGGAGGTTATCCGGGATTTGGTGATGGCTGTATTAATAGACAAAGGACAACAGAAGCGTTATCCCCGGCTCAGCGCTGCCGTGCCACCTCAGGCTCGGCCAGCCGGCCCGCAGAGATGGGATGGGCGCCGGGGCACCCCTCGGGGGAGCCTGATTTTGCCGTCCCCGCAGGCGGGTCCCGAGGGAGAGACCCGCCGAGCTGGGCGCGGAGGAGCGCGGCCGCCGCGTACCGCGCCCGGCGCCGAGCGGAGCGGAGCGGAGCGGAGCGGAGCGGCCCGGCCGTCGCAGCCGCGCTCCGTTGTTATTCCAACCCACACAACGAATTTCCCTCGTATTAGTAATTTCATGAAGATCAAATACAAAGACAGCTGCGAATGAAATCGATCCCTACAAAATGAGTTAGTGAAGTGTTCAGCCTAAGTAGATATTTCCTCGTTCTTTTTTTAATCTTTAATTTATAATAGTCGATAGCATATTGCTATATTTTTACTTTTATTTTCTTTTCTTTCTTTTTTTTTCCTCTTTCCTGGCGGAGAGTTACAACCCCGCATGGGATAGAATTAGAACATGCATAAGTACCTTGGCAAAGCCAAACTTATTGGAGGCAAAGAGGAACCGCTGCGCAGCGCCGAGACGCCGGGCGGGCATCGAGACGGGCACTGGAGCACTCGTCCCCCGGCTCTCCACCTCTAGGACACTGTCTACAACTCTGGCGAGCAAAACGCTCCATGAGTCCCTGTGTGCTCCTAATCCCTCCGCCTGCCGCTGGCTGCACCACATCTGAGACCGATGTGAACACAGGCACGAGGGTTTGTGGTTGAGATTGGCTTCGTACCTCCCGCTGCCCCCCTTGTATTTGGGGTTATTTGATTTTTTTTTCTTTTTTGCTATTTTTACATTCTTGATCGGAAGAAGTTTTGAAATATGGTGAGTTTGTGTTTATAAAATGGGCACTCGGAGAAGTCACCAGTTTTGTTGCAGTCCAATCTGATCATAATTTGACCACATTTTTATCAGAACCAGTAGTTCCGATTTAACTTTCTGAGATATACACTTTCAAGAAAAATATATTTGAAAGCAAAAATATTGGTAAAAGTAATAGTTGAAGCATTCTCCGTGGGGAACAAAGGCTTACACTGTGTCACTGCCCTATGAAAAGTAGCACAGAAGCATTCTCTGGATCCATTCTTGCTCGTATTAGTGAAATGTGTAATCCTTTAGTAGTTACATGGCAAAGAGGACTCCTTGCGCGATCAAAATCAACACGGTTTGCTACCAAATGCCTAGGCACAAGAGAAGACTTTTTCTCTAGAGCGCCCATTGATTTCATTGGTCTTTCCAAGCTTGAAACTGGAGAAACTGTGACCTGTAATATTTTATGACACATAAACCATAAAAGAATAATGTTAACAATGAGAGCTGGCCAAGTAGTGTGCCTAAGGGAGAAAAGGAATGTTTGTCTTGGAAAAGGAGAAAGGCAAAAGGGAAAGAAAAAGAGGGAAAGAAAGAGAGAAAAAGTGAGAAAGGTAGACCAAAAAAAAAAAAAAAAAAAAAGGAAGGAAGGAAGGAAGGAAGGAAGGAAGGAAGGAAGGAAGGAAGGAAGGAAGGAAGGAAGGAAGGAAGGAAGGAAGGAAGGAAGGAAGAAAGAAAGAAAGAAAGAAAGAAAGAAAGAAAGAAAGAAAGAAAGAAAGAAAGAAAGAAAGAAAGAAAGAAAGAAAGAAAGAAAGAAAGAAAGAAAGAAAGAAAGAAAGAAAGAAAGAAAGAAAGAAAGAAAGAAAGAAAGAAAGAAAGAAAGAAAGAAAGAAAGAAAGAGAAAGATTCTCAAACTACATTACATATCTGTTTATTCATACATTATTAATTTCGTTATTTATGTAATGCTTTTTTGTGGTTACAAATTTACTGTGATCTCACAGAACTAATTGCTAAAGAAAAACAAACAAGAGATCTTGCTCCTAAACTGACCCAAAAAACATTCCTAAACTACTCTTTCCCCCTTCAAAAAAAAGACATCCCGGTGTTCCCGCCGGGTCCCGGGCCCGGCCGTGCGGCGGTCGGGAGCAGTCTCGGTCTCCCCCGGGGCCGTCCCCAGCGCGGCGCTGCCGCCCGGGCTCTCCCGCGGGCGGCCCCGGGCTCCGGCCTTGCTCGGAGCATCCCCGGAGCCTGGCCGAGAGCTCATCGCCCTCCGTGCCCAGGGTGCCCGGACAATTCCTGGGTGTGAGGGGGCATCGCTCCGGAAAAGCAGTTTGCCGGCAGAAGGCAGCTCGGGTCTATGGCGCAAACGTGAGCTACCATTCGAGAGTTACTAATAAATCCCTATTAAGCATGCATTTATGCAGTGATTATGTGAACTTTGGCCTTTGCAGAGTCTCAGCGATTAACGGCGACGTCTATCGCGTTTTGCCCAGACTTCTACTTTTTTCCCATTCAGGATGGAGAGGGGAGCACGGCTCCACCAGCGCCTCCAGCTGCCAGGTGCCTCTCCACCCATCCCTTTCCTCATCACTGCTGAGGAGAAAGCCCCAAGCACCCCTCCCTTTGTCCCCGGACCCCAGCTTGAAAATGCCGGGTGCTTTACGAGATGGCTTTTTTTTCCCCTCACTCCGGTACCTCTCGCCGGGGATACCCGCTGAGCGTCGGATGCAGCGCGGGGAAGATGCCGAGTTTTTGCTGTCTCCGCAAAACAACGGAAAGCTGTTAAAATTTAGTAAAAATATTTCTGGGCAAAAGTGAGAGGAAAGTTGCCGCTGCTGGGGAGACAGAGAGAGAGAGGGAGAGGGATGACTCTGTAATTGTTGCCTTTATCAAGGCTGTGAGATTAACTACTGGGATTTATTCTAAAGTGACCCATCACCGAATTCATTTCTGCTTGAACTTTCGGTGAACCTGAGATTAAAGAGGGGAGAGCAGCTAAGCAGTTTGTTGTTAGCTGCCTTTTCAACAGCCCTTTCAGACTGAGTAAATATTGATCGGTTTCAATCTGATTGCCCCAGAGGAAAACACCAAAGCATCTCAATAGCCTCCAAAAGTAAACTTTAAAGGTGAACAGCAGAAATGGCCTTAAGTATGATAGGAAGATACTAAACTCCGTTTGACATTTGAATGCGATTTGTGTTGACGGATTTTGATGAGATGCGGGGTTTTTTTCCTTCATTTTTCACTCAGAGATTCTAGAGATTTTTTTTTTAATTTTAAAATGTGTAAAAAAAAAAAAATCCTTACAACCTGAAGGGTAAATTAGTGCCGTCATTGAAAGCTCTTTTTGGGGGAGGTTTAGCGATATTTTTGTGGTAGAAACTATAAACTAGAGATTTTAATTTTTCTTCACCGCACCCCTGAACCCGAAGGTTGATGGTATCGAAATAGTATTAACGCTAACAAAATGAGACAGGATGGGGAGGTTTGGAGCCTCTTTACTTGAAATATATTATGACTGCGGGGTGGTGGGGGGGCAGAGGGTGGGAAATATATATATATATATATATACGGGTTTGGGTTTGGAAGGAGATGCGATTCTTTGCCGCGAATCACAGATTGACGCACTGACAAGCGTCTTGTCTCTCGTATTTAGGCTGTAATTTATGGCCGCTCTTTCTAACACATTAAGTCAACACCGGTGGAATCGAGCTGTAGATCCGGACTCCAGCAATGTTTAGATCCAGATTTCGATATTGAAATGTCCTCATTGGCATGTTAATGCCACTTTAACACATCCAAGACTCTGGAAGAAGGCCATCTGTTTTGCTTTGTGGCTTTACACTAATAAACAAAAGGTAAAGTATATGGCAGGCGGGGAAATGAAAGAAATAGAGGTATCGGCGGGAGCCTTTGGAGACAGCCCCGCTCCCTTGCAGATAGCTCGGCTCTTGATATGGCCGCTGCGCCTTGCAAATCAAGGCTTGTCTCTTTTGACACCGAAGTGAAGAAAATTTCGTTGGCTCTCTGCGGATCCCGCAAAGCAAAGCCTGCGTGGGCAGACCAGCCCCAGGAGAAGCCCGGTAGCACTTCCCGCAGCTGGGCTGGGTGAAGGAGATGTTAGGCGTGTTTGCCTTGTAATTCAAGAGGCATCAGTGACTTGAGACATCCCCTGTCCAGCTGAGCATGCCTCTGCTGTGTGCTGCCACCCAGGTTCTCCCCGCAGAGGCTCCTCTCCCACCTGCTGTTCACTTGACATTTCTTGGAACCGTTATTATATTTACCTGCAAGAGCTTTCTCTTGTACATTGGGCGGGGGGCAGGGGGAGGGGGTGTGCGGAGAAAGAGGGGAAGGGACGGTGGAATGGACTGGGGTTAACACCAAAAACACACTGGGAGCCATCTCCCACTTTGGCACCCCATCAAGCGCAGGGGATAGCAGCTTGGGGTGGGAGAGGGAAACAGGACAAGCTTAGTGCCCAGGCTAATGAAATGCGCGGTCCTTGGAGAGGGGTCTGCAGGGTGAGGAAGGACTGGCTGAAGAGACTCTCTGCTTTTGAAGGGTGCTCTGTTTATTTAAGTGTCATATCTATCCCGAGGTGAAAAGGTTAGCACTTGACCCAGGAAGTTCTCCTGTTTTTGCTTCAGAATTAGATTGGGATCATAAATTCCTCCCAGTTACAGAGAATGGAGAGAAGGGCCTTATATTGTCTAAAAATAATATTATTTGAGCATAGGAGAGGAAGAAGTTTTGTGTAGGAAGTCAGATTGGGCAGCCAGAGCTCTGACTCTTGACAAAACAACATAGGAGGGGTTGTGAGACTCTTACTCCCTCCCCCCCCTTGGAAAGACCCCAGTAGAAGAAAAGAAGGGAAACAAAAATGCTGAGCCCAGCCTGTGACTCAGCGCTGACGTCACGCAGAGGGAGGCAGACGAGGGCTACCTGAAAGTGGAATATATTTATTACAGACATTATAAGGACCCGTAAATCCTGCCCTGGATCCCACCACTGGTGGAATCACAGAGCCTTTCATGATTGTACAGAAAAATCAGGAGGACATTTTGCTCACACACGACAACTGATAGAACTCAGTGTACCCGCAGTACAGCAAAGCACGGTGCGTCATGCAAAGGTCTGGACACCAACCACAGAAATTATACATTCATTTGGCCATTTGTCACATTCACGAGTAGTTTGAAAAGACATCGAGTCTAGAGGATGGTTAATATGAAAATAGGAAGAGGCGAGGTCTTTTGGATGGTTGTACCCTTCAGCTGCACATAATCCAAGACAGCTTTCGGGGCAGGGGGAAAGGGAGAGGGAGCAAGCACACCGGGCAAGGTTTAAAAAACCTAGTGCAATTGAAGCCTTGTTTGTCACATTTAAAGAAATAGCGCTACTTTTTTGAGGTATCTGCTTGAGCTTAAGACGTTTACTTGATACGGTCATCTACTTTACCAATATAAAAATGGATCCAGTTTGGCGAATGCACTCACCCTGCTTAACCTGATAATCGAAACATCATTCTAGAAAAATCTGTAAAAAGATAAATCTCTCGGACAAAGTATTTACAAGCAACAAACTCATTGACACGAACAAAGAATACATTAAATTAAGGGGATGAAAGTCCTATAAGTCGTGTAAACACTTGCAATAGTGCATCTCTTTGTGAGGTTATGTACCCTAAATAACCTGTCTTTCACTCAAGGGAACTCGGTGGAGCGTCCTTGCAGTGGAGGAGGGAGACCCTTACGCGTATGCCAACGCAGCTCCACCAACAGAAAAGGAAGGGAGGGCCGGGAAGAAAATTCCCCTGGCACCAAGGCGCCGGGACCGGCGGAGCCGGCACCCCCGGGGCCGGACGGCGGCGGAGGTAGCGGGGGAGGGAGCGGCAGCTCGCCGGGACCTCACGGGGATAGCGACCGAACGACCGACCGAGGGACCGACATAACGGCGGTGGAGGGACGCGTGTGCCGCGCTGGCGGGGGCGTCGCGCCGGGCGGCCGTCGGGGCGCTGCCGGTCTCAGTTGGAGGCAGCGAGCGTGTCCGAGGCGGAGGAGGCGGGCGAGGCGCTGCAGGGCGAGGAGCAGGACTTCTCCGACGAGTCCTCCGCCTTCTCCTCGCAGCCCGTGGGGGTGGCGGGGGAGATGGGCAGCAGCCCCTCTTTCTCCCGTTTCTTTTGCTTCATGCGCCGGTTCTGGAACCAGATCTTCACCTGCGTCTCGTTGAGCTGGAGGGAGGCGGCGATCTCCACCCGCCTGGCCCTAGTCAGGTATTTGTTGAAATGAAACTCCTTCTCCAGCTCGGTGAGCTGCTTGGTGGTGAAGTTAGTTCTGACGGTGTTGGGCTGCCCCACGAAGCCGTACTCGCCAGCCTTGCCTGCGAGGGGACATGCAGCGGTAAGTAAGTGAGCGCAAATGATTTATAGGCGATGTAATCAATATGTCCACACCGGCTAAGCGATAGGGAGCAAGAACTTCTTAGGATAAGAGGGAAACCCCGGCAGGGTGAGTGATGGAGTGCGAGGTGCTAAAACGGAGTCAGCCTCTAGTGTCAGAGCAAACTTGATAAGTGGTTTATGAATTACCAGAAATATGACCACGGGAGAGGAGGAGAAGGGGGAGTCAGGAATAAGTGAGGAATAAGCGGCGCTGGCTTTCAGCTCCGCGGGCAGGCAGCCGCGACTGCTCCCAGAGGTGCGGCCGACCTACCTGCCCAGAGCCCCGCGGGATACCGCGCCTCTTTCCCCGCACCCTCGGCGGAGAGAGAGAGGAGCGGCCCCCGCCCCGGCTCTCCCGCCGGCCACTGACCTGTTTTGGGTGGGTTTCTTTTCACTTTCATCCAGTCGAATGTTTGCGCAGGCGGCGAGGTCTCGGTGGAGGGGGAGCGGGCGTTTTCCCGGTGGCCAGCGTGGAGGGGAGACAGGGCATGGTTGTAGGTGCCCAGGGGCAGGCTCTGCTGCTCCTGCCCGTAAGGGGGAGGCACGTACTGAGCGGAGGCCCCCGCGTAGCCCTGGTGCGGGAGCGGGTGCTGCGCAGCGGCGGAGGAGGAGATGCTCCCCGAGTACACGGCGGGGGCACAGGGAGGGAAGCCGCCGCCCAGCTCCGCGTCCTGCCCCAGGGGGTAAGGGCCGTACGCCGGTCCGAAGCCCTGCGCGCTGTAGGTCGGGCCGCAGCCGGGGTGCGCGTAGGACACCCCCAGCCCGCCGTGGTGCTGGTAGGCGGCGGGCTGGGCCGGGGTGTGGTGATGGTGGCGGTGGGGGCTGATGGGCACCCCGCGGCCCGCCAGGAAGCGGTCCTCTCCGCTGCAGCTGCCGGCGCTGACGGCGCAGGGCTGGAAAGTTGTAATCCCGTGGTCGGGGTGGTAGGCGCGGGCGGCGCAGCCCCCCGCCTCGCCGCCGAGGACGGGGTACTCGAGGAAGGAGCTCATCCTCGCCGCGTCCCTCTGTCACGCCGCCACCGGGTCTTCAGCGTCCGGCGGGGCCGCGCCAACTTTCCCACTTCCTCCATGGGGCCGGCAGGAAAATGACACGAAGGCGCCGGCAGCGGGCAGGCACGTGGGGGGCGGCAGCCAATGGCTGCGGCGCCCGCGGGGCTTCCCCGGCTCCTGTCGCTGAGACAGCGCCGCGTCGGGGGCATTTAAACGCCGAGCGCTCCGACCGCCGGCACCGCGGGGCAGGGAGGCGGTGGCGGTGCCCCCCCCAGGGGGTGGGGGGCGGGCCGGGCCGGGCTGTACACACACACCCCCGCCGCGACAGCCCCCTGGGTCTCGTCCGCCAGCTGAGAGAGGAAGGCAGGAGAGACCTGGAGGCTGCGCCCGGCCCGCGGAGCCCACCGGCCGTCCCCTGCAGGGTGAGTGCTGCTGCCAGGGCGCCCCAGCATCACCCTGCTGTCGGCGCTGTCAAGCTTGCACCGGGCACCTCTGCTGCCCACCAGCCCCCGGCCAGGGCAGCGGCGCGGGGTGGGGGTCACAGGGGACGCGATTGGATCCACGGCACGGGGCGAGGGATGGGGCGGAGAGAGGCAGAGACAGTGCTGAGAGCATCTGCCCTTGGAACGGGAATGAGAATGGGACCGTGGATGCGGTTGGGGATTTCTACCGGGATGGGAATTGAGATAAGGACAGGAATGACGGTAAGGATAAGGTAGAGAACAGGCATGGGACCGAGGATGCGGATGTGGATGGGATGCGGGTGGAGGTAGAGACGGTAACAGTGCCGGTGCCGAGGGGTCTCGCTGGTCCAGCCCCGCCGCAGTCCAAACGCGACGCCACGCCAAGAGTTAAAGGGGCTTGTCCAGCCGCATCACCAGGCGGCCGCGGACATTAGCATGGAAATGAGGCGCTTTTGGGACTGACGGCCATTGTGCTCTCCCAGGCTCACCGGCCACCCTCTGGCCCTCATCCCTGCTCCCCCCGCACCTCCGCCGGGCTCACCCTCGCCAGCCTAGGGTTGGGATAGGGAAGGAGGAGCCGGGGGCAGGAGGACGAATGATTGGACGGGGGCCCGGGGGCTCCGCAGCCCATCTGCTGTGCTCCCGCAGCGCCGCTGCCGCCCGTCCGCCCTGGGACAGGGTGGGGGGACGGCTGTCCGGGGTGTCGCGGGTCGCAGCCCGAGGAGGCGACCCGGGACAGGGGCAGAGGAGCGGAGGGAGGCGCAGGGCCCGCCGGCCCGGCCCCTTTGTCCCTACGCTCCGCCACCCGGGTCGGCGGTAGGGAGAGGTGGCAGATGGCCAGTGGCAGAGGCGGCCCCAGGACCCTCGGGAACCGCGCTGAGCATCGACTCCTACCCACCCCTCCCCAACACCGTGAGGAGATGGGTCAAAAAATGGGTCCGTGGCCAGAGAAGGAGGGATGGGGGTGAGATGCGGGCTACGACCTCATATGAGGTTTACGTATGCGGAAAGGGAAAGGGGAGGTAAAGGCTGGGCATCCGTCTGTACCAGCGCACCCAGCCTCCTGCAGGCAGAAAGGACGGTACCAAAAGTCTTCGAAAGAAGTTCTGCAAAGCGTCAGCCTCGGAGAAAGTTGGATGGAAAGTCATGTCCCCTGACACTAGCCCTAGGAGGGTCTACCCCCTCTATTTCTGCAGGTCCCGACCCGACTCTCTCGTCCCTCTGTTCTCACGCTAGATCCTTGCTTGTTTTGAAATCCAAAATGTTCTTCCACCCCGCCACCACTCCCCGCTCACGAATACACACGCACACACCCACATACACACCCTCAAGCTCCTCCCTCCCACACGAGCTACAACACAACAACACTAGGTGCAAAGCTCTCCTTCCCACTGCTGCTAGGTCAGCCCTCATCCCACGGCATCTGCACGGCCGCTCTGCTGCCAGCCAAACCCGAAGGGCGCCTCTCTCCACCACGCGTCTGTCCCGGTGCCCTCAGTACGTCTATTTGTTCTGATTTACAGAGGCAGGGATGGTTAAGGGCCCTCTGGAAAGGTTCAGTTTCTTAAACTGCAGGGGGGCGGAGTGGAGGACAAGAGCAACAACACTCCAGAGGCATTTATGATATTATACTGCTCCAATTTTGGTTATGGTTATAGCTGTAAACACATTTATTTCATTTTTGTAAACCAGTTGCGATAAATACCGCATAAAGCAGAGAAAAGAGACGGCGATCGGGGCTGCTTACTAATAAAAGGGCTGACATCTTCTCAGTGCTTTTTCCTTCAGCCAAGAAAAAAAAAAATTACTACAAGTAGCTCCCTTTTACCCGTAAATTCCGATGAATCACTTCTCTTACAGCCTCCAGCATCCTGAAATCCTTTTTTCTCTGCCTTTTTGGTGCCATTGTCTCTTGTTGCATTGTCTCTCTGGCGGGGCTCTCGGGTTTTGCTGCCCGCACTAAGCATGGGGGCAACACCATGAGAAGGGTCGGAGCAGAGGAGGAACACACACCACACCCTCCCTCCTCCGCGGCCAGGCGAGGGGGAGCCACTGCCCCTTCCCCCTGCCCTCAGGCCATCCCGGCCCCTCCGCGGCTTTGCTCCGCGTTTCCTGCCACGGAACTGAGGCTGAGGGGGCGATCCCGGTTGTTTAGGCTTTTCCGTGGGAGTGTGCCCCCGCTGTGGCCCCAGAGTTCACCCGGAGCCTCGGAGGCGGCTCCTGCTTGCTGAATTCCCCCATTTATTTAAATTGAGTTTGTGAGAAGTTTAAATCTTGTAGCACGTTTCCTTTTTCTTTTTCTTTTTATTTTCTTTTTGTTTGATGTTTCTGGATTTTGTTTGGGGGATTTTTGGGAGGTTTTGGTTTATTGTTTGGGGGTTTATTTTTAGTTCGTTTTGCTTTGGTTTTCTTTAAGCCTAGTCAGCATCCGGAAATCTGGGCACAAAAGAAACCCCAACCCTTACACGAACGTTGCGGTCCAATTTAACCCAGTGGCAGAGGGATGAAAATGCCGGTGAGGCTGCTTGCTTTCCGCAGGGACATGGCTGGAGCAGAGAGAAGGAGGAGAACCGAGGCCGAGGTTTCACCGCGCCCGCAGCTCAGCCAAGCTGTTGTTTTAAAGGAGCAATAAAAGTGAATTATGACTAAACGCCTTCTCACTTAATGGTTTTAGACGGGGATCCCCAGCCTCGGCAAATACGTAAGAGGATTTTTATTTGTGAATGTGTTCCTGCAATTGATCTCTTTGATGACATTCTCATTCATAGAAAGAGTTTGATTTATGACTTTCGGAAGAATTGCGTTCAGCCTTTCCAGCTATAACCCACGCATCCCAGCTCCACGCCGTGTTACAGGGCTGGGAGACAGCACTGCTCGCATGGACGGACAGCAGAGCCCCTTTCACACCCCCCCGCCCAAGCCCCACTCGCTTCTGTAATGCAACCACTCGCACTCACTCGCACTCACGCAAGGAGCCGCGACCGTCCCCGCCCGGGATGCCCCGGCCCCGGGGCGGCAGAGCCCCGCTGGCATCTGTTGCTCCGTTTTAGCCCGAAGAACGGGGCTCACCCTCCGCTTTGGGGTTCGGCAACGCCGGCTGGCAGGCAATTTGGTGGAGATTTCTGAAAGCCCGTCTATGCCGCCTCCAGCAGAAGAGCGGGGAGCCCGAGGAAATTGTAACTTTAAATTCAGAGTTTCCCCTTTTCGTTATCAGTCTTTCACCTCTCAAGGAGGCTTACAAAGAAAAATATCTTCGGGTCTGCCCCCGCACCGCCCCCGAGTAGGATGGAGTGGAGAGGCCGGTTCCTCCCCAAATATTTTTTTCTTCCCCCTGCGTTTATGCCACCCTTTTGAATTCACAGGCACTAACTTCTTTATTTCCTCTCCTCCTAGGGCTGATTTCTTGGATTACTCAGCACGTGAGAAGTAACCAACCACATTCTTTGTGAGCTCTGATATTTTTAAAGATACCTTTTCTGAAATACCTTGCTGGCTGCTAAACACTACTTTCAAGAAAAACAGGATTATTTTAATTTTTTTTAAAGCACCTTTCCTTTCGTTCATGTAACAGCCTGGTTTCTGCAGGAGATGCTTATCCTACTGAGTCTCTGTTACGTTCTGCCTGTAACAGAGAAAGTCCTCGTTCATGCTTTTGTTACAGCTCAGGATTTCCAAGCTTTGTATCCTCACAAAGATGCCACATTTATACATTAAAAGGAACAAATCTCCGTCAAACCTGTGAACGGTTTTAATTTCTTTAGTTTGTTTTTCCTTCCCTTATAAGAATCCTTATAATAAAATGAAAGATTTTTTTTTCCTCTCTAACGAGTGTCCTAAATTGCCAAAAGAGAAGGGCTCGTTGTCAGAATGTTGGATTTTGATTATTAGTAAATTAATACTGGAAGGGATGGGGAGAGATACCCGTCATGTTATCCATCTTGAAAGCAGAGAGAAAGAGAGGAGAAAGAGAAAGAAAAAAGAGAAAGCTCCTTGTAGCAAACAAGAATTTATTCTACCAAAAATACTTATGACAACGCATCCTAATGTAATACAAAAATAAAAAGAAAGTGAAGATACATTCCTATATGATCACTTTCTTACAGACCTCATATATTGCTTTCATAGAAGGACCTAGAATGTGGCTAGGTTAAAATTGAACACAACTAAAACTTCATAAGAAACGGCAAAATGGCATATCAGAGGGGAGTAACAAACAGAAAATAGTGAAGAGGGAATGGGAGGGGAAACATAAAATTAATTCACTGGGGGGAAAATTAAGAAGAATAAGGAGGAGAAAGCAGGACCCTTGGAGAGGACTTCTTTAATTTCTTAGTAATTCAGATGCTGCAAGTCAATTGTGGTGAGTGTGTCTGTAAAAAAGTCAAAACTGTCAGCAGAGATATCTACGGGACTGTCCAGAGATCCTGGCAAACTGGGGGAAACTGCATCTGAAAGCTGTAGGCAGGAATCTGTGGAGAAAACGTTAAAGTCCTGTAAAGAAGGGACATCTAGGGCCTCAGGACTGTCATTGTTCAGGCCAGCTGCACAGTTCTGGGCCATTGTTGAGAGGCAGTTTTGAACAGTGGGTGACTGATGTTGAAAATGTTTCAGATTTTTCTCATTGCTCGTTAAAGGCGAAACGGGGAAAGTTTGGGATTCGCCATTGTGCGCATTCTGCGCCTGCTGCTGGGAGAGGGCATTCTGCTGGAAAGCGTAGCCTTCCCGCTCCAGGAGAGCGCCGGAGACGTTGCTGAGGGCTTGCTCGAAGAGAGATTTCTCCTCCTCCTCCTCTTCTTCCTCGTCCACTGCTTTTTCGGGGTCCTCTAGGTTCTTAAATTTCCCCTCGCTGTTTTGATTCTCCTTGCACTGGGTCTGTCTCTTGTGCTTCATCCTCCTGTTCTGGAACCAGACTTTGACTTGTCTCTCAGTCAGATCCAGCAAGGCTGCAATCTCAACCCTCCTTGGTCTACAGAGATACTTGTTGAAATGAAATTCTTTCTCTAGCTCCAAAAGCTGGGTGTTGGTGTAAGCCGTCCTCAGGCGCCTAGATCCACCGCTACCGCTATCGGGGATTTCAAGGGGGTCTGTTAAAAAAGAAGAAAAAAAAAAAAAAAGAAAAACACCACCACCACACGCACCCCAAAGCATCCCCGCCCGAACAGCGAAAGCAGAGGCGCACGGACACACATACAAAACAGATAAATGCACGGATTGAATTCAGCACCCCAGCTCGTCGCATCCCGGGGGGGTGGGGGGGAGTGCTCTCTCTGCATGTATGTGTCTATATCTATATGTCCATATAGCATAAAATAGCAACTGCAACAAAATGGCCGCCTTTGGATGCAGTAAACCCATTGTGTTGCACTGCTGAGCGCCCGGTGCTGCGTGCCCCTCGGCCACCTCCGCCAAATCGCTGCCTCCAGCTCCCCAACCTCCCCACACCAGAGCAAACTTTATATTAGCCATACCGCAATTTATAATTAATGCATCAGCTGCTTAGCTGAGCGGGAGCAATCTATCACTCTTCATTACTGTCAAATATCCTAACTCTAGGACGGCGAGACAAGAGAGGTCAGCTCCAACTCAAATAAATCATCCCGCATTAGGCAAGTTTGGGGAAAGTTTGGGTTTCCACCGAGCCCCGCCAGCTCCGTGCTTCCCGCCCGCCCGCCCTCCGCCTCGTCCCCCCGCGAAGCCGGGGGGATGCGGGGAGCCAAAATAGCGGCCCGGCGGGGCTGGCGGCTCGTCTTTGGACTGACCTTTGTGGCTGAGGCAGGCAGGTCCAGCGGCTGAGGCGGAGGCCGAAGCGGGCGGCAGCGCGGATCGCTTGGACGCCTTTTTCTCTTTCATCCAGGGGTACTCCGGGGGCGGCGGGGCGCCGGCGGGGCCCGGGCTGCCGCTGCGGCCGCGGGGGCTCGCCTTGGGGCGACCGCCGCCGCTGTGGCGAGGGTGGCTGCCGGGGTTCAGGCTGGGGATGGTCTGCTCGAAAGGAGGAGGAATCAGTGTCGAGTGTGAAAGCGTCGAGTTCTTGATTGATGAACTTTGAAATGTATCACCGACAGGGGGAAAAGATGTCAGGCACTCAGCAAGCGATGGCTGGCTATTGATAAAACCGATCTCTCGCTCAAATGCGAAATTCATGGCCTTCAACTGGCAGCCCCCGCGGAGAAAAAGTTCCCTCGGATTCAGGGGCCTCGGGGGGAGGGGAAGGCCCAGGAAAAAGGAGAGAGAGGAGAAAAAAATATAGCATAGAAGATCGCTGGTGGGGTGTTTTTTTTCTAATTCACTGATTACAGCCGTATGGGGACCGTGCTACTATTAAACTATTGAATTCATGGAGACAAGGTTGAAATTGGACCGAATTGGCTGTCACATGATTGCCTCTGCCCAATGACAATTTGGGCTTTAATCAAAAGAAGCCACTGTCTGTTTGATTGATCCAAAAAAGTCGGGAAGGAACGCCTCATTGGGGGCCAGAAAGGCTTTATTTACACTTTTTTTTAAAAGGGGAAATGATATCTCGAGTATCTATCCCCTTGGCGTCCTAATCTGAAATGATCGGGGGTGGGGAGGAGGGTGCGTGTGCGTGGATATGTTTGTGAGAGAGGCTGCGAGAGTGTGTGTGTGTGTGTTGTGTGTGTGTGTGTTGTGTGTGTGTGTGTGGCTGCTTGTCCTGCAGCCTGCTGCCTTCCTCGCATCCACCCGCACACTCTTCTCTCATTGTTTGGGACTGTCAGGAAAACGCTTTGCACCTCACAAATCATTTAAGCACCTCAATCTGACGCCTTGAGTCATTAACAAAGTAATCCATTAATCTTCAAAGTTTTGACACCGTCAGGCCCCCGCATAAGAAGTTGCACCCAGGCAGGAGTCTGAAGCAGAGGGTCTTGATTTTTACCTAGGAATAGCACTTTCTCCAAAACTAGTTTCTCCTTCCCGACTGAGCCTCAATGGCTCCTTTGTATTTTTTGTTTGTTTGTTTGTTTGTCTTTGTGTTCTTGTTTGGGTATTTTTTCTTTCTTTTTTTTTTCCTCTTTTCCTCCTTTTTTTTTCTTCTTTTTTGATGGCTATCGGGTGTACAGTATGGAGAACAATCGGTCGCCGGTGCTGAGCCATTGTTTATCAGGATCTTCCTCAGCAACCTTGCTTCGAGGGGAAGAGTCACATAGGCAGCAGCCCTGGCGCTTCATGACTTCCCTCTCCAGTTGGCTTCCCGGGATTGGACCGTAACACATAACCCTGGGAGAACCTCTCTGGGCGAGCCAAATCGCGAGGCTGCAAAGGCGTCTGGCTGTTGCCTCTTTAAAAAAAAGTATATATCCCGTGCCTTAGCTTGCAAACGATACTCCCGTCTGCTGGCATAATTTGCTTAATAACCGTAGTAGGCTGGGTCTGGTGAGTATTTTCGATTACCAGGAAATATATGGGCTGGTAGCGGTTTGTTTTCAAGGGGCCGGACAGAGCGAAAAATGCTGCGGGGTTCTGACTTGAGAGACGGCACTCGCCTCCGATGCTTGGCTCTTGCCGCCGCCGCCTCCAGTCACCCCTGCCAGGTCGAGGCAAGTCCCGAATTTGGATGCTTTTGGCATAATTTTCCAACCATACTGAGGCGACAGCGAGAGTGATGACAATGATGGCCACAGTCACCAACCCGATGAATCCTATGGTCGCAGCCGCCCTAGACAGCCCGGACGGGGCTTGCTTGCCCGCGGAGCCCGGGGTGCACGGCGGGGTGGGGTGCGCCGGGGACCGGGGAAAGGCGCTTCCGAGCCGCTCTCCGCGTCTTCCAGGAGCCAGAAACCATCGCCAGCGCGATGAGGTGCCGTCTCGCTTTATTTTCGGAGTTGCCAAACAGGGGTCGGCAATCGTCTTCGTAATTATATTTAAAAAAAAAAAAAAAAAAAAAAAAAGGAAAAAATACGGGGGGGTGGAGGGAGGGGAAACAGAAAACAAGACCCAAAGCACTCAGTGGATCAGTCTGCGTCCAGTCTGCACGAAGTGCATTTTAAAAAATCGGTTTTAAGTTAATGCACCCACAAGATATAACATATCTGCGAAGGCATTGGAGAGAGGGGGAGGGGAGGGGCCGAGAGGCTTTAAATGGGCTTTTTGGTGGTTGCTTGTTTAAATAAAATATAGAACGAGACTTGTCATTTAATCCCTCAAAAGGGATGCCTTACAAATATCGATGCTGTTGGAAAATGCAAGGGGTTTAATTTTCTTGCTTTTAGTCCAAACAAAGCTCTGGTGGTGTCTGCCCGCGATCAATCTTGGCCGCCAAAAGGTTTGACAGCTACTGGCCCTTAAGAACACATTTAAAGCTTCTTGCTCTTTCCAAGATCAAATGTGGCCGTGAAAAGAGGCAGAGCAAGAAACGCAAGTAAACAAGGAAAAAAGCTGCTTTTAAAATATGCTGGCAGAGGACTGGGCTGCTTGTGGGAAAAGTCCGGTTTTATTTTGCTTCTTGATGCCTACGTTTTCTTTGCTCTGATTTCTTCTTTTTTTTTTTTTTCTTTATTTCCCCCTCCCCTCTGGAAAATATTGGGATTAAGAGCAGGATTGCAAATAATAAAGAGAGAGGTTTGGACTTTAACCAGGCTTTGTGAGTAAAACCTGTGTGGGTGTCTCTATTCTGCACATTTGTTTCTTGTGGTCAGTCTAATACAAAAACCACCTGGAACAAAACCTTTGCAGAGAGGACGCGAAATTCTTGGGAGAATCAATTACTTCTACCTCCAGGGTCATCTTTTAATCTGACGAATCTTAAATGCAAAATTACAAATTCTTATTTGCAACCTACAGGCTCTGAAGAGAGGATTGAATACGGTTTATGAAAGAAGGGGGGAAATCGCCTGTATTTTTCTTTCTTCGGGGTGGGAGGGGAGTGAAACGCCAACTTCCTTCTATTTGAACGTTTTCCTAAATGCAATTCGTGGTGCTAAAGGAACCACGCAGTAAGTATCGTGACTGTACCGTTACCTTTTGTTGTATCTAACCTATCTAACCTAACTGATCCGAGAGCTGGGGGGGGGGGGGGCGGCTGGAATTTTATACGGGCGCTCCTTTGAAACGAGCATTGTCCTGCAATGTTGCAAAAATGCTTCCTTCGCCTACAGAAGCAATATTCAGTCGCTGGTCTGTATTGTGTAATAATCAGATTTCAGTGAAAAATATTAGCCTACATAGCCTTTCCTTCCACGGTTACATGTCTATATATACAATAAACAGCACGGTATAAATCTATTTGCTATCCTTTTCTTTGACTGGGCATGCTTTATCTATTTATGCAGAAAAGCTCTATATAGATTCACGGATGCATGACAATGTTTCAGCATCAGGCAAGGATGGTTCTGGGAACAAGGTAAAGCCCAAAGATTAATAATATTTCAACATGAGACCAAAATGGCGACATTTTTTTTCTGTGCTCTAAAAGATACAGATGGTGAACAGCGTGCGTTATTATCTACACAGCATAGGAATATGTCTTTATAAACGTGCAGGGGTATATTTTACCTAGTCTATTAAGGTCTGTTTTGATTTATCTTTCAAGTTTCAATCTAAAAATTACGGACATTTTGCCTGAAAGGAAGAAAAATCGGATTTAAGCACAAGCTTGCGGGTTTCTCCATTCTACCTCGAGCCGATTCGGACCGGGGACCCCTATGGGTGCCCGTTTGGGGCCGGGACCGTCGCCCTTCTACAGAACCGCGTCCCCCCCCCCGGCCCCCGACACAAACACACACCCGCACACACATCCACACCCCCCCGCGGGAAGAAACGGAACACAACGCTCCCCTCCCCCACACTTTCAGGCTGCCGTAAGAGGAAAGGCGCTCGAGAAAAATGAAATCAGCCCCAGTAAAATATTTTTTTTAAATAGTAATGGGGGGGGGGGGGGGGGGGGGGAGTAAATAGGCAAAGGAAAAGGTAAAATCCACTTCTTAAAGGAAAAGGGGGAAACGGCGGGGTTAGCGAGTGGAAGGAGCAGCAGTGCGCGCATCCACCCCAGGCGCATTCGCGGTTCGGTCGGACCCTGCTCCCCACGCTGCTCCCCCGGGCTGGCGGGGCTCCGCAGCCTTCACCGCCCGGCTCAGCCCAGCGACCAGGAGGCCCCTCCGCGCCCACACCCACGCGGGGCTTTATCCTGTGCACCGCTGCCTGCGCTTCCCACGCACGCTCGCACGCCCACACCCGCACCCCCGGCCGTCCTCCCGGCGCTGCTCCGCGGCCGATCCCCCTCCGGACCCCGCCGGGGGGGCGCCATCCGCGCCTGCCGGGCACCGCGCCGCGGGTGCGGGAGGAGGGGGCGGCCGCGGGCCCTGAAACCCTGCTGGAAGAAAGGGGGGGGGGGGGGTGAAAAAAAAAAAGGGGGAGAGAGAGAAGGGAAATATCTCTCTTCCTGCCTATGAAATGCTGAAAAGGCATAGCGGGGCCCTTCGGGTGAGCAGACCCTCGTGTAAGTTTACAGACGAGTTTCCTAGCTCCCCACGTCATGAAGGGCTCTCTATTCCCCTTCGCTGCGAAGAACATGTCCTTAACTCTTTATTATTCAGAATAAAAACTTTATTTTTTTTTTTCCAGAACGTGAGCAGCAAGGAATGTATAACTTTCAAAACAAATCTAGCCTTTTCAGCTTCACACACTTTTTGCCTAGCTGGATGTTACAAGCATAAAGTATTCGAACCGCGATCTTTTTTCCCAGATTTTATTGCATCGTCATCATCATTATTATCACTATTTTTAATAAAAGGAGTTAATAGTTTCCTTTCAAATGATATTTCTAACACGTGCCGATATGCCATCTAATATATGGCCTCCTGAATATTCAGGGTACAGATTTTTTTATATATATATAAATATGAACAAATGGGGATAAATAAAATTTTAAACACTTAGATTATTCAATGTTTGTGAAAAAAAAATATAAATAAATCTGAATGTTCACCAGCATACACACATTGAAAGACTTACACGTATCAATAATTGTCCAGGAAGTCCCTGTCCAAGCGCTTTTGATGTCTTTCTTGCTATTTAAAAGAAGTGCAATAAAAAAAATTGCTTCCCCGTGGGATCAATCATGTACGAACAAATTCACATTTAAGAATTCCTTTTATAGAAAATTTGTTCATATACCCTGTTTTGATAAAAGTGTAGAAGGTAAAGTATAAAGCCTCTGCATACTCCCAAAGTGAGACACAAGGCTACAGTTCAAGAAGATAAATATCCACTAGTGAAACTATAGAGCAATTCAAGCAACAAATATTGCTACGTCACATAAACTAGAAAACGCTTTTACGAAAGGAAACAAAACAAACCAAAACGACCAAAAGAAACGAGAAGGGAAGGGCACATGTTGGGGGGAGGAGAGAGAAGGGAAGGGATGAGTACTTTCCAAAACTCGGGGGCTTGCTGTTCCTCTTAGTGGCTCCTGTCTCTTACAGATGAGTGAGTTTGGGCGCTTCCTGAATTCTTCCCTGAGAAGGATGGTGAGCGGTAAGGTCTGTGTATGTTGGATGTGGATCACAAGGTCCATGGTGGTGATTGTTGGCCATTGGCCCAGCCCCGCTGTAGTCCATGTTGGCAGAGGGAGGATGAGGGAGATGACTTAGACCAAAGATGGAAGGCCCAGAATTGGTCATGGTCTCCACGTAGTTGCCCCCTACGTAGACGGGGCTTCCCTGTATATGTGGATTCCCATAACCGTTGCCTTGAAGAGGATGAGTATCATATTCAGGTGTCACAGCTGTTGTCCCCGTGTATCTCTTTTGAGGAGGTGGGCAATTATTAAGAGGAGCAGTATACGATGCAGGGATGCCATAGGTGTTTTGATGAGGCTTGTTAAATGGTGGAGGCGACTGGGGTTCGTAGGGGACACTGTTTACTAAAGAATGCATAGAGTTTAGATATCCCCCAGCAGCTGGAGGGACAGGGCTTCTGCTTGGGGACTGTCCTCCTGAAGAGGTCATCATACCCTTTCCCTTTTGATCCTTTTTGTATTTCATTCTGCGGTTTTGAAACCAGATTTTGATCTGTCTTTCTGTGAGATTGAGCAAATTAGCCATTTCTACCCTTCGTGGCCTGCAAAGGTACCTATTGAAGTGGAACTCCTTTTCCAGTTCTACCAGCTGGGCACTTGTGTAAGCTGTACGGGCTCGCTTAGAGGAGGCTTGCCCTGGAGGGCTTTTATCACCAGCACAACTCTCACCTATGTAAATCACACAAAGAACACAATCAGCATGGCAAACCTACACACGGCAACATGAGAAAATGGCCAACAACACCAGCACCTGGAGACTTCAGCTCCCAAAGGCAAGATGGATGCCCAGGCGTGCAATGAGTTCTCCCCCAAGGCATGAGCTCAGTTGTGCCAAGCTCCAAGCCTCGAAAGAGTGCCTTGACCTCATTAGTGTCACTGTATGACTACACTCGCTTCCCCTAAGAATGACAGCATCCAACCTATCTCCAGCTTGGTGAAGAGGAGCAGGGAAACACAGTGAGGTATTTAGAACCACTGAAACTGAACCTGTGGCTCTGCTGACATAGTGGGATCAGAGTCTTCAAGACATAGCTGTTCGCCCTATATAGATGTATATTTTTATGAATATATATACATCAGCTACAAATGCCTGAAAGCTTGATATCTACAATACGAAATTTTAAACATATAAATATAGAATTATCAATATAGTGGATTTTTTTATCATGTCTGATATATAGCATGAGCATATGGTAGTGATTGGGAAGTATAATATGTATAAAGAAGAACATACAGTAGCTAGGCTTGCATATAGGCATGGAGATATATCTAAATCTCTCTGCTCTTAAATTAAATAAATACATGATATGGAAGGTTGAAAACAGCAGTGTTACCATAGCTTTAAAAAGCAGACAGGCAAAACATTTGCTAAAGTTTCGAACTCTATTTCCAAGGCACATTTAAGCAAAAAAGAGGAAGAAATCAGAATAACCTGACTTCTGAGCTTTGGAGCTAGCCCTGGTGTTATCAGTTTGGGTTTCCTTGAGTAATAGAAGTGTTGGTATACACTTCCATCCCGCAAATAATGTTTTATGGGCTGAAGTTTATAGCACTCCTGAATGATTTTTGTTTACCAGGCTTGTAACTTTGCCAATCAGCTTATTAAAATAGGAAGAGGTTCTGACTGCATGCAGGGCATTGATCCTGCCTGCACATGATTATGAGCTATTTTATTCCCGTTACACTTCAGCAGAGATAGGTCACTGTCTTATTAATCTAACAGCACCATGCCAACAAAGTACTCGGGACAAGCCTCTGGCTTAAGGCCTGGGCTGCTCCACACTGACATGATTTACTGAAGGGGGGATTACCTAAGAAATGTGATAAATGCTGGAGGGCACAAGTGGTTCTGCCACTAGGAAGCAAAGTCAGTTCAGAACCCTTCTGCAAGGCTGGGAAAGTTTTCTGTGGGGTGTTTTTTTCACTGAGCTCCCCTCAGTGAGAAAGCTGAGTGATGGCAAGCCCTTTCCAAAAGTTTCATGGGGTCAACTCAGAGGGTGAAAAAGCCCCTCACCCTCCCCTCCCTGAAGTGAAGGTGGGTAAGACCGCCCTCCTCCCCACTGGATGCATAGTCAGCCCAGGAATACCCAGGGAGAGGGGGAGCATACCTGAACTGGAACTGCTGTTTTTCTGCTTTGTGTTTTGCCGAGACTCTTTCATCCATGGGAATATCTGTTTGGACACGGTGGGTGAGTTAAGAGCTGGGCTCTTGGTAGGGTTGGCCGGGGCAGGGTTGCTGCTGGCATTTTGAGATGGTGAGGTGGAGGTCGGAGGTGGAGGTTGTGACTGCTGGGCTGGAGGCGGCTGCGGTGGAGCCTGTGGGTCAGCGAGGCTGGGGGGCTGGAGAGTCTGGCTGGGGAGGGTCCTCATGCAACTCTCACTGATGTCATTGGCCTTGTGGTGGGACACAGAGCTGCCAGGGGACTGGAGGGAGCACGCGGGGCGGTGGTACTCAGTTTCCACAAGTGATGAAGATGGAGGATATTGCTGCTGACTCGCATTATAAGTGAAACCATTTGCTCCTTGGTAGGGGTAGGCACCATAGATTGCAGAGCTGTCGTAGTAGGTCGCTTTTTGCATTTCGTTGTTTCCCAATATTTATTTCGCAAACTGACAGGGTCTTGACACCCTTGGAGAATAACATTGGCACCCCTCTGTCACGTGGCGCTCTTCCTCCAATGGCCTCTCCGGGCAGACCTGGGGTGTGGGGAGAGCAGAGCAGGGTGAAGAAATGGTACAAATCCATCTTACTTTCAATAGCTAAGTGACATGAAAGCCATAAAAGAAAAAGTGGTCAGCAATATTTAGCAGCATGACTTGGCCTCAGGCGTGGAGCATTTCGATATAAAAGCTGCCTGGATTTACTGGCAGCTACAAATATGTGCTTTGCTGCACCGGGATAGAGGCTTTCTAGGTTTGTTTTTTTATTATTATTTCTTTCTTCTTAAGGAACAGAGCAAGCGGGTTGATCGTTTATCACCAAGAGGCTGTTTTAATACCGTTCTCTGAGATAAGGGTGATCGAGGAATCAGTAATGCAAAGGGGCCGGGCTATCACTTCAGTCCAACTCTAAGATCAAACCCTCCCCTTTAACCAGCGTTGTTTTATTTTTAGCCTTTCTCTCCTGGTTACGGCTCTTCATACAACTTCAAAGAAATATATGAGACGGTTCCTGTCTACGTGTGGCAGGGGGCAGGAGCAGGGTGGAAAGGTTTCCTAGGCAGGGATATTTAAACACCCCGACCCCAAGTGATGGATTTTGGCTTGTCTATGAAATGCTCGATAGGAAAATAAACCAAGCCAGCACCTTCTCCCCTCCGTGCCCGCACACCACCCCGAGCCGCCCAGGTCACGCACCCTGGCAGCAGTGGTTTCTGCCCGGGCGAGCCCCGCCCGCCGCCCGCAGCGGCTCCCTCTCGGTCCTGGAGCGCGGCTTGGGCCGTTCCACGGAGCCCCCGAGCCTGCCTCCCACTCGCGAGTGGGTCCGGCCTCAACTGCACCCGACGCAGCTCAAAGCCCCTCCAGAGAGGCCAGCAGGGGCGGTCGTTGGTTTGTTTTTTTTCAGCAGTTATTTTCAAGACACTAACTTTTCGTGGAATCAGCCAGATCCTACCTGTTAAAACATGATGGATTGGGGGGAAAAAACACACCAGAAACCTGAAAAACCAGCGTTCATCTCCATGACCACGGCTTGAACTTTCCTTCCAACTTAGCGATAATAGGTTCTGTCTTGGAAACTGCTATGTAATTTGATGTATGAGGGTCACTTGGCTGGGGAGAGGGTGGACACAAACTCAGAGAATGCTTCTCCTGCCCGGGCGAATCCCTTCCCCCCCACCCTTTTTTTTTTTTTTTTTTTTTTGTCACCCATCCTCCTTTCTTTCTGGGATCCCCCCCGCCCAAATTAAAGTCTACTCGTCACCTGCCTGAAAATACCCAATTAAAGAATTGCCCGTATTAATGAGACAGGAGACCTGTGCATAACCTCCGATCTAGGAGGTGTTTCCACACGCACTCACATTGTTCTCAGAAACTGAAGTGTGTTTCTCACCATCCTCCTAACCCCTTGCTGGCAAATAACCACGTCTTTTCAGATCAGAAGGGCCTCTTTCCTTTTACCACTTAAGCAGCTGGGTATTTTCCCCCCAAAACATCTAACGAGGACAAATGCTTAGGGGCGAAAAGCCTTACACAACACAAGCACCAAACGAGCTCATTCTACGCCTTTCAAGTTATACAAGTTCTTAGAAAACAGTATTCCCTTTGTTAGATCGCAACAAAATGAAGGTAACACACCTACAGCAGGGCGGTTACCCTGTTATTGCACTAATCAAGCTCTTTGAATGCTATTAAGCTAATAAGCCAATGGAGATCTGAGGCACATACACAATTTCCAGCTCCTCGCCTCTCCTTGCCTGTGCTATCGAGGCCTGGTGTGATTTTTCTCAATTCCTTTGAAAGAGAGACTACAGACACCACTACCAGAGGAGAAGGAGGAAACAATCAGCCAGCGGTGATTTCACAAAGGCACCCGCCTTTCATGACCGCGACACCAAATATTTCACCTTCCTTCTGCCGCTGCGAAGTTTTGTGGCGCTGGCAGGACGGGCAGCGCGGAGCGAGGATGCGGGGTGCTCTGCTCCCGTAACTGCCGGCCTGCAGACAATAGGCAACTTTACTTGGAAGGCAAAATATTATTGGAGCTTCGGCCGTCAGCAAGTACAAAAAAAAAAAAAAAAAAAATCGGATCCCGAGTTTGGGTTCGCCAAGTTAATCACTTCCTACAAAGTTATAGAGAAGCGGGGGTAACCTGAGGAGCGCCCGGTCATTCCAGGAGAAAGTGGGAATAGCGGGATTAAGAGCGACAACGATCCCGGCAGAGTCCTAACGGGAAAGGGGAGACGAGGTGTATTTACCACCCCAGCCGGTGCCTGGGATGGGAAGAGCTCTCCTCTCCCCTTCTAAGACAAAAAGGCAGGTCTTACAAACACAAATGGGCTCCCAATCTTTCCAATGCCTGTTTTATCGGCTCCGTCTCGGTCTGTGCAATACACGGCTCTGCACTTTACGAACTTCTCTCCCCCCACCCAGACAGCCCAGAAACAGCGGATGAAAATTGCTTGGGGAGGCAAGTCCGCCTCTTTTCCCCCACTCCCCACTTCAGCTCTCTCCTACCCAGTCCTTCCCTGCGCTTCCCCCCTTCCCAAGCACACCAGATCTTTACCCTGTAACTCCCAACCGAGCCCCAAACTCTGACTCTAGGACGAAAAACCAGGCAGCCCCCCTGAAAGATTTCCTGAAAGATAAAGACAAAGTTGAGGGAAGGTGGGGGGTGGGGGGAAGAGAGGAGAGAGAGCTGCCTGAACACGAAGTGTAAGGGTATCAGTCACTGCCTGGAAGGAAGCCCCAGCTTGTGAACTCTTCTTGAACCGACATTTAAGTCTACGGTCATAAATCACTGGGACATAAACTCCGCCATTCACGACTGATAGCAGCGTATTTGTGGCCTGCTTACCTTAACTTCTGACGACTGAGGCGGAAGCCAGCATGCTCGCTCTCTCTCTCTCTCTCTCTCTCTTTTTTTTTTTTTTTTTTTTTTTTTGGAGGCGACACAACCCAGAGAGCGGGGGCTGTCTGCCCCAACTCGATCCCTGTTGCCGCGGGGTGGGCACCGGCTCAGTTCATCTGCAGCTGGCACCCCCCGGCCGAGAGGGGCGAGCCCTGCCCCGCACGGGATGGGGTCGATTGCTCCGCACACCCGCCTACCCCTCTCCCCTGACGCTTCAAGCTGCGCACCCTACCCCGAGCCGGTCCTCGGCGTACCGTGCTCCCCCTGTGCGGGGCACGGAGGACGGGGATGTTTCCCAGGGCTGCTCTGGGAAGGAGAAAGAGGGAAGGAGGGGGTGGGGTGGGGGGAGTCGGAGCGGGGAAAATAGGAAAATATTTTAAAAAATTAAAAAAAAAAAAAAAAAGGAAGGAAGAAAGAAAGGCGGCCGCCTGGGGAAACAAGGGGCAGGGTGGGGGCTGGGGAGGGAGCGCAGGAGCACGGCAGTGAAGGAGTGCGGCCCCCCCGCACCCGGGCGTCACCGAAGTCCAGGAAAATTATGCTAATGAAGACAAACGGCGCTCACAAAGGGTCGCTCTCACCAGCCTCCAGGGTGCTGCTGTGGGGGTTTGAGTTTGTCCCTCTTACCGGTGGGCTTGGGGGGCAGCTGCAGAATAGCCCCCGTGCCGCTCCCCACGGCCGGGAGCCCCGCACAGCCCCGGCTGAGTCCCGGGGAGGGGAGCAAAGCCCGGGCAGCCGGGGCTGGGTCCGGAGAGCCAACCGAAGCCCACCAGGATCCCCGCTCTGGGCAATGCTTTCAGAGCCACGCTGGAAATCATTAGAGTTACTAATTATTAACTCATGCATGCGTGAGCGCACACACACACAGATGTACACACAGACACCCCCCTGCCCCCCTCAAATATCCCCAGCGCCCGGGACGGGCACAGAGGCGCTCACGCACGCACATGTGCTGCACAGACGGGTCGGGGTGCCCGCAGAACCCCGCGGGGACGCGTGGGTGGGAGCCTCGCGTGGACGCGGGCCCGGCGCCTCACGGCTCGCCTTCGCCTTCTTTCCGCGGCGCAGCTGAGGAAGGCGCTCGCCTCTTTCCTCAGGGCCACAGGGTTTGGGGGTGGTGGTGTCCCCCCCGGTTTCCTGCACCAGAAACACGGCGGCGACCGTGCAAACGAGAACTTAAACAAAGTTGCGGATCCTGCCCGTCTGGCAGGCGGTAACGGCGCTCTGGGCTCCGAGCATTAAGCGGAGCCTGCGAATAAAATCTAGGTGTAAACTTGACGTTACTTCGTTAATTAAGGCATTATAAATATAACGAGTCCGTTTAAAGCACGAGGGAACCCAGCGTCATCTTTAAACACAAACAAAGCGAGGGGGAAGCGAGAAATAAAAAGCACTATAAGGCTGGGGTGGCCTCTTACGCATACCAATGGTTTTTGTCATTTATGGCTATGCAAGATTTATGACTTCGTGCACCAAAGCTGTAAACAGAGCACTAAAACAGAAAACACTTGCTCCTTATGGCATAAGTGAGAAGGCACCACATGAAAGGGGAAGCGGCCAGCGTAGGAGGAGAGAAGAGGCAAAAATCCTTCGTATGCGTTTTGCTTCAAACAATCCTGTGAATGTTGCTTTGGAAGAAAAAAAAAAAGTCTTTTTAGTCAATAATCAACCCCACACTTTCTTCTGAAACTGCTGATCTGCCATTCGCCCACTTGCCGGGCCAAATACTGAGAGGCAGCGCTGCGCCCCGACGGAGCCCCCCGGACTGGCGAGGAGGATTTGGACAGGGAGAGGAAAGATGGGGACTGCCGAAACCTGCGGACACCGGGGAGCCTGCCGCTTTGGGGGGCCCCGCCGAAAGCCGGGCGAGTTTTTCCTAAGAGCGCGTTTCAACTTGGGAGCCATCTGCAGCGGGATTTTCTGACTAAATGTCTGTATTTAAGAACGGGGAACGGGAAGTGGGGGGAGTTTTTTTAAAAATGAAAGGATATGTAAGGACTTTAATCGTGAGAACCGAAGTGGTTCATAGGAATATGGAAGCGTTTCTTCCATTCATCTTACTGCCTGCAAAGAGTATTTTGCGAGATTTCTCCAATTAGTCCCATTTCCCCATGCCCCCCCCCCCCTAAAGAGGTAATTTTAAACATGAGAAGATGATTATTTTTTTTTATGTCTCCTATGATGTCGGGATAAGTGTCCCAACGCACAGATCCCCGCTGCTTTTATCTGTGTTTCCCTCCCAGAGGCCGAATATTTTCTTTCTGCTCCATTCCACGGAGAGAGATAGGGCTCAGCTCGGGGGGGGGGGGGACGGGGGGGACGGGCAGTGTTTGGGGCTGATTTCTGAGTCAGAAATGACCTGCCTTTTCTCCCCGAAGAGTCCCACTTCGTGGCACTCCCTCCCCTCCCTCCCCCCACCTTCCCGAATTACTATTTTCCGAATAAAATAATGCCTGTAAAGCGCCTTGTCCTTGGATGCCCCGAAATGGAAGCAAGCAGCACCATAATTCAGGGTTGCTTCTGGGGGATCTCTTAGAGATGAAATAGCAAGGCAGGGAGTTGAGGGAGAAGAGGGCCAGTCCTGGAAGTGGTGCTTGTCCAAGACGTTAGAGAGTTAGAAGGGGATATCAGCTGAATTAGAGAAGGACTGGACAATCGAAGCAAGCCGTGGTCAATCTAAATTGTTGTTTATATTTTCTAACACTAGAGAGGCAACGCACTCTTTGCTATTTGCTCAACAGACTGAAGTTATTTAAACAACTCGCCGAAATCCCCCTTTCCTCCAGAACTCTTCTTGCTTTCTTTTACTCTAGAGCAGGACTGTATTATTTATGAGTGTTTTAACTGGGTCAATATGCATCCAAACTGGGTCATAAATCAGAGGAAAGACTGCCAAGTAATTTAGCTGCAATTAAAGCTTGGATTTTATTTTTGAGGCACATTTTGGCTCATTTCAAAATACGGCAACGCCAATGTTGGCTTTTAGACACAGATGGGAGCAAAAGAGCTCTCCTTCTCTTGCTGAAGAGAGAGAAGTGCTTCAGTGTGGCGAGAAGGGGAAATAAAATTTATTTGGGTCAGTTCTGCTTCGAGAGCCGCTTTAAAGAGCAGGGAAACATGCTCTTTATAGCACATCCCAAACATCACCCTGAAGGTCCCTGCAGAATGGCCGCGAATAGCTCCGAGTGGAAATAACCCTTTCTTCTGGTGCTCTCAGCGAAGTTTTTCTCATCTTTCACTTTTCTCCCTCTCTCCCTCTTTTTCTGACCCCTTAGAAGACGAGCATTTACAAACAGCGCGTAACTGGACGCAAAATGGCTCAACAGGAATAAGCGAGAGGCATAGAACGAACTGGAGGAAAGCGGGTCCCAGGGCTCCAACCTTTCCCAAAGCCGGGGCAGACCGGGGAAACAGGGTTTCATTTAGCATTTTTCCCTCTTTGGATAGCCAAGTAATCTTTCATTTTTGTCATTTAAAGTGCATTTATATCTATGCATTCGCATTGATAAGTATACACAAATACTTATATATTTTTATATATGGATATATCTATATTTATGTATGCGACGGTATGGATATTAATTTAAAGCTAGTATCTGTTCTCCTAGAAGATACTTTCCACTTCTCTCCTTTTAATTCTCTCTTTCCAAATCCCCATGCAGAGAGGCAGAATAAGCCCCCACATTTTCAAGGCTGATTTATTGTTAGAAGCCGTGGCTGGCTCTTGGTTCAGCTCCTTCTCACCGCGGAGAAATAAAGAGGAGCGCCTTGGCTCATTTGGGAAGGGGAAGCTTTGCCATAGAGCTGAGCACTCATGCAGCGCTCCTCGTACAATAAACAAAGTACCACTAAAGCATCATAAATAAAATGGCAGCACGATCGCACAGTCATCGATTTACGGAGCGGCAGCGGCCGAACAAACACCCATAAAACAACAACCGCCGCCGCACACTCGAGCACGACCCCGACAGAGGAGCATCACACACCCCCCACATCGCTTTCTCCTACTTGCCCAAATACATAAATAAATAAACACACAAACACACAAATAAAATAATAGAATAAAATTAAGGGGGGAAATATTCAAACACGACAATAAAAGAGGCTTCCTATCTCCAGCCGGTCATAAATAATGGTAAAATGGCAATCGAGGGGCTGTAGCGGAGGCAGCTGGCCATCAGCAGCAGTGTGGGATCTCTATGGAGAAAAATAAATAAAGAAGCAAACTCTGCCTGCTCTGCTCGCTGCAAGGGTAGAGTTGAATATTTACCACAGCAAATTGAAACAAAGGGGGAAGCAGCCTGGCTCCGGGTGCACACACACCCGCACGCACACACACGCACTCACTCCAGCCTCTGCTACTGACCTTTGCCTCGAACAGCAATAACTCACCACATAAATGAACAATCAACGGAAATACCTTAAAATAAAATCCATCCTTTCTAACGAAGCATTTCGTCCTCTCGGCTCGACAATAACCTTTCCATAAGGAACGAAAGCTGTCAGCGAAATGGCCAGCTCTTGTGGGGACGGTGATGGGGGCAGGAGGAAAAAAAAATAATAGAAAGCAGTGCTTGCTCTGAACAGAAACTGGAAAAGCGTAATCGCAGACGGAGCCAGACCGGGTCTCCACTCCAAATGCCACAATAATGCGCTGTATTATGTGCTCACGTGGTCATACGTCAACTTAAATCCTTTTATTTGAAATAGGGAATCATTGAAGGAACAGGGTTTCTTAGCGCGAGCCTTCGCTTTTTAAAGCCTTAACCCAATATGTTAAAGAAGAGTTTTAAGGGAGGGGAAAAAAAAATCTAAGAGATGCAGATGACTATGGGGGAAGATTGGTCCGATTCTCTTTCCTCCCACACCAATATTTCTTTACACAAAACCCATTGGAAGGTAAGAGGAATTCTTATAACGCTGCACTTTGATACTTAGCCTAATTAACCGGCGTTTGCTCCCGAGGCCCGGCACTCTGCTCCGCGTCGTATGTCCTCTGCAAGCCCCGAAGAAAGCCCAAATCTTAATGCTATTATTTCCAGCCCCCTTCTAAACGGGACGATTACCAGCCTTCCCCCCACCCCCAGCTCCCTCTACCCTGCCATTGTACAGGGCTTGCTCAACTCCCACACGCTACATCAGGGCTCCTGTAGAAACTAAAAAGACCTATAATTACCTGACAAAGGCAAAAAAGAGTCTCTTCTAAGAGGCTAGTTGATTTTTGTCCTCGTAACACACTATGAAGAATACACCTTCCTTCACTGGCGTGCCTCTGAATTTTGCAAAATCTTTTGGGACCTTGCTGTTAAACCTGTGCTTACGCATTTCCTATACAGCTAGTTTGAGTGATGCACAAAATTATAGGTTTCTAGCGTTGGAAAAGGGAAAAAAAAATTGGGGAGGGGGAGTTCTTTGCCTAAGGGGAAAAAATTAAGGAAAAAAGAAAAAAACAAAGTTGTATGTGGCCCCTGAGCCAGGCAGCTTCGCCTGTGTGTGAACCCATCACATCTTCCCTGTAAGATTGTTTAACTTGTGCTATTGACACAATAAGCTAAACAAACAAAAGAAACCCTCCACTCACACAACTTTTCTGGAAGGAGCCAAAGTAAATCAGATAGTTCTCGCTTTTACCGTGCTCCTGGTTCAGTTCTGTGGCTCCAGCATTGTGCATCATCACGTATACACCCTCGCCCAAATCTTTCCACCATCTCCCATGAGCTCAAAGAAGCTAACTACGTATCACCTCTGTTTCACCTACACTTCATTGAACAGAATGGAAGGAGATTTCTTTTTAAAGATGACTTTTTGTGTTAGTGCAAGGTTTGTTAGTGTCAAGCCTTATTATACTCTCTCCTGAATTGTAAAAGTGGGCCACTAGAATGTAAACCCATTGGTAACAGTGTACAGTAGTGGCATGGCAGCAAAGTCAGCGGGACGTTACAGCAGGAGAAAACTTTGCAATTTTTCACATGGAAGTGACTAAGCTAGTACCAGGGTATACATATATTATCCCTCACTAGGAACTGGAATAAAAACTACAAATGCCCCAAAAAAGAGGGGGCATCAGGCACACTGGACATTCCCGAGTCTGTAACTATCAGCTTGCCTGGTAACTCCACAGCTCTCATAGTTATTGTAAGCCAAGGCCGATATTCGCTTGAGGTGGATTCACGGCTCTTTTAAATTTGGTGCGTTTGCATCCCATAGAGGAAACACACAGAGAAGTTCTTCTGCAACAATGAAACTGAAATTAATGGGGAATGGAGCAGATGTTGAAAAAAGCGAAGCAAGTCTTTCTTGGGGCTGTTGTAAAAAGTTATCGACTGCTTTGCGTCAAAAGTAGAAAGATGGCTTTAGAAGTTACAGTCTTGAGCAAATAGAAACTACAAAAGCAATAAATCACAATCATAAGTCATCTGAAATGCCTTAACGCTAGCTGTGGCTATTGGCTTCAAAACCTTGTTTCTGTGAACATCTTTATTGGTATTAATGGTCAAGTTAATCCTAAAACTACTGTTTAACAATTAACTTGGTGTATATAGTGGGGAAACTAATTAATTCTTAAGAAAAGTAACTTCTTGACGTGTGAATACCTTTCACAGAGTGTGCTTTGGGAAGGCAAAAGGGGGAGTCTGCCTAACTTTGTGCTGTCCTGAATTGCAGCTGAAAATTATTCTTTCCGCCGAATTTGGAGAAAGTTTTCTTTGCCCTAGTAGCGTGATTACGTGGTTTCAGATGCAAATTCAAATGATGCTGCGAGTCGCAAGCGCTAGACTTCCCTCGCCACCCCATTTCTTGCTTTGTTCCTGTTCCTGGACACTCAACGTTGTTTACCTTGATGATTTGGAGACCCGAAAGAGTGTTTCTAGTAGAAAAAAATGTGGAGTTTATCAGTAGGTGTACTACTGATTTTTCTGTGCTTTATACACATGCCTTGGAGCTGAGTTTGAATTCCAGCCTCAGTAACAACAAACAGATCTGAGTTCATAACGTGCCTTCATTAACGGAGACCCTTTGTGCCAGTTCTGGCATTAAAAGCCAATCTGAGCATTAATGCTATTTGAAGTTACCTTCAATATAATTGGAGTTAGAATTTTTACTGTGCTTCAAGTTTACTTTTATGCCAGTCGGTAAGAGGTGTGCCTATCACTCCCATGTGGAGATGAAATGCGAATCACCCGTACGATATAAGTACTTATTTCCTCGCTACCTCGAAAGATTTGCAATCTGCTGGGGTGCAGAGCTGTTTACCTACATCCGTGCGCCTGATAAAGTTGGTCTTTGATCATTCCCAAGTAGATAAAAAGAGCAGCGTTATCGAATGTGCCCTTGTGAGAGAAGTTCTGCTCAGAGTCAGCTGAGTCTGCCGGTGTTGGGTCCGCTAAGGAATCCCAAATATCTCTGCCCGCAATGCTGTGGGTACATGCCACCGGAGGAAGGTTCCTTCGTACCGTGTTTTCGCTTTCAATTTCCGAACGCAAGCGTGAATAGACATTTGCAGCGCCTTTTTGTAGTTAAGATTTAAGCAGCTCATTAAGCCAACACAAAGAGCCCTTGTAGTCCTGTAATTTATGGCCGCTTTTAAAAGGTAGTAAAATACACTAATTGTACATCAACATCCAAAAAGGAGCAGGTAAATCTAGCAGGAATTTGAGCTAATTCTATTTAATCCTCCCCTCTCGACGGCCGGCATAAAAAAAAAATTTGTCACTAGGGAAAGCATTTCTTTTCTCCTGCCAGAGGACCAAGCACACCAAGGACTTCAGCAACTCCGAACCACCAGACACCGACCTCCACTCAGTGCAAAGCAGGCCAGGACGGACAAATACCCGAAATTTATTCGCGAACCATTCTGTCGTATGCACGCAGAAAAAAATCAGGTTTTCTAACATCCCCACATGCACTTCTCGTTTCCAGGACTGGCTGCGGAACTCCTCGAGGAGGAGGCGAACAGACAAGCCGCGATAAGCAGCCATTCAATACCGAACTGGCTCAAACCCTCTCTCCCTCGCCTGCTGCCTTTGATTTCGGAAGGAGCTAAGAACGGACAAAGAAATTCTCTAACTCTTTCGCTCTTCAGATGACTTTGCATCCTTCCTGTCCCCAATGCCTTTATAAGGATGGCGATCACTCAGGTCCCGTACACTTCTTTGTCTGCCCAGACACGCGCATTCACCACCCACGGAAGATGAATAGAGCCAATCCAGAAAAAAAAAAAATTCCAGCTAGGTTAAATATTTATCGCAACAACAACAAAATCTCATTCCGGCAGTCTTGTTCTTCATGCAGGTACCAGGCAAATCGCATTCTTACAGCCGCCACCGGCGCAAAAGCAGCGGCCGCTGCCCGGCTCTTACCTCCTCCAGCTGCGCAGGGTTGGGCAGAGGCGCTCCCAGCTTCTTCCACCGCCCCGGCCCAGCGGCTTCGTTTCGGGGCTCCCTGTAAACAAGCAACAAACAGTGCCTTACCGGGGAGTGCAGGGGGAGGTATTTTGCTCCTTCATTGGCAATACATGGTTTGCCGGGTGCGCTGGGAGAGCCCGGAGAGGGGCGGGCGGGGATGGTGCGGGCTCGGGCTCCCGCGAGGAGCGTGGATTCCCACCCGGGTGAAGAGCACGGGGAGCTGAGAAATAAAAGCGTGCGGTTGTTTTGGTTGGGGTTTTTTCCTTATTTTTTTTTTCCCTGTAGACAGCTATGCCTTCTGTCTCCAAGTGTTTGGAAATATTGTCATTCCTAACTCTTGTTACATGAATGTCTGCTTTATTTTCCTCTGGGAAACCTTTGTTTAGGATCATTTAATCAAGAACAGACATTAAACACAAGTCGTGGTGTTCATCTCTGCTGAATAAAACTCGGAAAGGATTCCAGTTTAAATGCGGGGCGTATTGTGGTTGGGCTTTTATTCAAACGGTTAGCCGGGGCCCAATCCTGCCACCACAAGCTCACTAAGAGACTAACAATTGACCTCAGCGAAGCGGGATCGGGCCCAAATGGTAAAAAAAAAAAAAAAAAAAATCCGCCAACACAACACACACAGAGAGGAAAAAAAAAAAAAAACAGCAACGAAAAAGCCGACATCTATGAAAGCCATTGACGGAGGGGAAAAAACTGGGCTGCTTCTTTTCCCCTAAAATAAACAGTATAGCTGGTCCAAAAAGACAATAGTCAGGTTATTTGCATGCCACTTACTGAATCCCTTTTACATATGAATTAATATTTTACATCTGTATTCCGTCTTGCTAATAAAACTCATCTAACGCATCATACAATCGTCAATAAATGTAAATGCTAATAATTAAATAACACCGTTCTTGCTGAAGGGTGTTATCTGAGCCCTGGAAATATTAAGTCTGTCTTGGGACAACTTTTCGAGCAGATACTTTGCTTTGGTAATTTAGTAGTTCCATAATTAGGCTAATAATTTTAAATTTGGTGTTGAACTCCAGTCTACATAAAATCATGCAATAATAGCCTACTAAACTGTTTATTGCTGTCTCATAAATTTGCGAGCGCTGACTGTTAAAATCTACTGGCAAACACAAAAGAAAATGGAAAGTTCGAACTGCAATCACAGAGCCCGGGCGCTGCTTCCTGGGTTTATCCTTAGCTCTACCTTTCCTTCCACTCGGCTTCAGCACAGGGGGAACCCCCCCGGCATTTTAGCCTCAAAGTCGTACCTTAGCCGTTTTGATCCCTAATCAATAATCATGTTACAAACAGCAATAATCATCGATCAAGCGTGTCGTGACGGGGTTGTCCCACTCGTGTTAAATATGGAGCGTGTATCTGAAAATGGTGCCAGCGACTTTCTGTTATTTATTTTGGAGCTATTAGGTCACGCTACCATATTTTACACTGCCACGGTCCTTTAAAGTATGCTGTTTCTTGAAAGAGTTGCTATAGTAGCAATAAAGCACGTTACAAAAACTATGACTTTTTTTTTCTTTCTTTTTTTTTTAATTTGTTGTTATCCCAAGCTCTAATATTCATTGCGGCACTCAAAGTTCGTACATAAATCGTTCAGACTAATGAGTCATAGAGAAATTCGCCCATGACTTTTCCTTTGCAATGCTCACTGCCTTTCCATTGCTTTTTTGGCCATGTATTAAGAGACGGTGATTTATTAACGCCAGGAAAATTGAACAAAGCAGGTCCTCCTGCACTGTGGCACCCAGCCTTCCACAGTGTGAATTAGAACATTATCAAGTGTGTTTGCCTCCGTAACACTTAATCACCAAAAGCCATAATGTGACCACAAGGCAGCTAAAACAAAGATTTAACATTTCTAAATATTAAACTTGTTAAGCAAATGCTCAGCAGACAAAGCAAGCACAAACAATTAAAGTCATCAAGCTAGAAATACACACTACCTACTTACCAACACAGACCCTATTGCTTGCTTAAGAAGTTTAGAATCTTTCAAGATAAATCAGGTGGGGGTTTTTTAAAGGGAAAAAAAAAAAAAAAAAAGAAAGAAAGAAAGAAAGAAAAACAAACTCCAGTAACAAGGAGTTGAGTTTCACTTCTGAGAGAATCACTCCTAGTGAGGACTGACGGCCACAGATCCATTCCTGACTATCTGCATTAATTATTTAATGAGTCACGTGACCCTAAAGATTAAAATTTCAATATCTCCCCCAGAACAGACGCAACACCTTTATCTGCTAGCGCAGGGATGCTCGTACTTGGGTCCCCTAATCTCCACCGCCTTTGACAGCTCCTCAGTTTCCAGAGAGAGCTCTGGGGCATTATTAACAAGGGTTTGTCCCGTACCGCACGGCGAGCCGGGGCAGCCGTACACCCTCCTCCTCCCTTCCACTCCAAATGAATCAGTTGAACCCAAATCGTCATTGTCCGCAGCGGGGAGGGGGCTCTGCGCTGCTGGCAGGGGGACGGGAGAGCATCGGGGCGGCATTGCACGGGCCGTCTTCCACGGGTGAGTGCTGCCCGTCCGCGGGCCCGGGCGGAGCCAGCAGGGCTGCCCGGGGCCGGAGGGAGGCGGCCGCGGAGCTTCCCCTGCCCACGCGGGGAGCCCCGACCCCGCCGGCACCCGCGTGGGCCGGGCCTGGGCGCCCGCGCAGGAGGGGACAGCCCTGGGGCGACACCCCGGGGTCCCACCCCGCCGCGGCCCGGCCGGGCCCTGCGGCTGCGGGCACGGGCAGAGCCTCCGCCTCCTCGGGGACGTGACGCGCCGGTCCCGCGGCCGCGCCGCCCGCCCGGCTCGGGCGGAGGTGCGGGAACGGCGGGAGAGCCCGGGCTGCCCGAACGCGGCCCCGACGCCAGGCGGGGGGGCCGGGAGAGCTGGAGTTTCACCGCAAGCCTGTCGGGATCTCCGCCCGTGTGAGGGCTCCCCCCGCCCCTTCCTCGTTTACAAACACAGGACAAGAAACCTGGGACTGCAAGAACCCTAGGGGAAAAAAATAAAAGAAAAAAGAAAAAAGAAAAAAGAAAAAAAGAAAAGAAAAGGAAAAAATAAATAAAAAAAAATCCTAGCATTGCGTAATCCCCCGGTGCAGGATGGCCCTAGTTATTAAATACCACAAGGCGCTTGTCACAGTTCAGCTCCTCCTGTAATGAAACACCAGGTATAGCAAGAGCTTGCAGGAGAAACGAGGATGGGGATCTCGGAAGAGGAGTATTTTTCTTAGTGGGTGGAGGGGAGGTGGGTGCCGGGGTTAACCGAGTGGCGTTCCCTGCTGACAGCAAATTGACTCCGAGGTGATTTGGTCTTTCTTTGAAATATTGACACACTTCCACTTCCAGCGTTTTGAGCTGCGCTCGCCTTTGTGGCCGGAGCAGATAAATCCGTGTGTGAGAGACACCGGGAGAGCGAGAGAGAGGGAGGGGGGAAGAGACATTTAGGTCCAAGTGCCGGATTAAAAAGAATACTGTCTTTAAAGGTCAAGGGTTTGAAGGGTCAGTCTGCTTCTCTAAAAAAAACAATTAATGGGATAGAAAATTTGTCCTCTCGGTGAACTCCTGGTTGCCTTAGCAAAGGGAGCACAATGCGAGAATTTAAACAGGACGATGTAATTTTTGAGGTTATTGTAAAGACGGGAGGTATTGGACGGGGAGCAGAGGGCTTCCAGCCCGGGAGCAGCATTCTGCTCCCAGCACAGGCAGAAGGGGAAGAGAAGGAAGGAGAATTTACCTTAAACGATGATAATCGGCCATGGGGTATTTTGCAGTCCGCAGTTCAATCTCCAGCAAGAGAATGTACATTTTTTTAGGAGACAGCCAAGATGCTGTGTCTTTACACATGACCACTTTTTTTTTTTCCCCAGGAAAATCCTCTGCGTCTTCACAGACTTTTCCAAGAGAATGCCTTTCAGAACCGCTGTTGAATTACAAAGAAGTATTTATTGTAGGAGGTGATTAATGATTCTCGCTAAAATTGCTATTTGCAGCGTGATTTCATTTCTCTTTACAATGGGAGCAAACCAGGTTTATACGCAGAGGCTGCACACCAAAGAAATCCTGCACTGCCAGTTAATACATTTCAGCTGGAATTTTGCTCAGTTGTGCTAATTTTGGCTCTAAGCACGTTAAGGGATTCTCAAGCAATAAACCAAATGAAGAGTTACACATTTGTGGATAGCAGTTACCTGACACACAGCTATATTTTTTTCCCCTTTATAAGGAGACAACTCTCGAGTCAGGATTTAGTAAACAGTAATATGTGAGCAGAAGTGCGCTTTTCAGGCCTGCTCCTTGGTCAGGTATGGGGACAGCCGTGTTTGCTGAGGGTGTTTACCGCTGCCACCTTCCTGATGCTGAACGTGTTCTGCCAGTGGCACGTTACATTTTCCTCTGGGATGGTACATATTCCGTGGCTAGGCAGGGATGCTGGCAAAACCTTTGGAGCCTGGTGCTACCTCAACCAGGGATGATGATGCCCCCTGGCCCTGGTGGCCCCACTTAAATGAAGACAAGCACTGATTCCAAGAATCCATCTTGTATGTATTTGGGTGAGTAAATGAATAACTAGTGGCCTTCAGGTCTTCCCTGGAAGATTTAGTAGCACTTGAGCTCCTTTCCAAGACTTTTCCTACCCAGCTCAGTGCTACACCGTGTTGTGAAAGCCCCAAGCAGGGGCGGTCTGTAAGCAGTTCTGCTTTGCCTGAGCTCCTTAGCTGCCTGGAAGCAGGAAGATGTACAGCCTGAGCTGGAACCAGCTGAATCCCATTTTGCCACAGTAGTTGTGACAATCTCAATCAAAAAAGCCTCATGAGTTGTATCCAAATTCATGTGTCTACCAAGGTTTTCTCAACATATTTTGAAATAATCTTAAAACAAAAACAAAAAAGAAAAAGGAAATAGAAACAGAAAAGGCAGCTTAAAAAGAAATTTTAGGTTACCTTTCATGTATTCCCCTTAAACAGCGCTAGCCAGCTAAGAAATCATAATCAGGCGAAAATAAGTGAATAAACCACGACTGGCTAAAGATTTAAAGTGTTATCACGGCATGGGAGCTTATTGGCTCCCAGAAGAAGCACAGTTTCTCTTGTCAGGCAGCTGAAAACAGTCGCACGGCCAGCGGTGGAGTCAGACTCATTCTGTCTAAGTCAGCTAAAGAGAGCACCACTCACCTATACCATGAAGCAAGACCTTTCCTCGTCCTGCAACTCATTTTTTCCCAGCCAGGCGAATAGGAGTCAGGAGGTTTTTCACCAAATTTAAAATAACCATTACCTTATTGACAAGATGAATCCAAGTCAAAACAATGCATTAAACTGTTGTTTTCCATTCCTGATGCCAACACCAGCCAAGCACAAGGTGGATGAAACAGCACGTAGCGGACTTGTGTTTCAAGCGTTTAATTCTTTTGTACAGAATAATCTTTATTACTAGCATTTGGCACTGTTATACATTACACCAAAAATCCACAAATTGTACATGGACCCAAACTATTTAGACGGTGCCAAATATGAAGACAGCAACAGCCTTTATAGCAATATTTCTTTAAATAAATGCAATAGGGAATGTGGAGAAAAACTAATAGATCACAGCTACTGAGGGGGCTACACTTAAAACCAGTTAAGTTACCTTTGATACATAAAACATTTTCCTTTAGACAGAGTAAGGGGACTTTTTCATAAGTCTTTAACCTCTTGTGGACGTGTTCGTTCTCCCATGTTGGTCTGTGTGTGTATACGTGCCTGTGCACCATCACAAACACAAGCACACACAGAGAAATCCATGAACACACCACAAAACAGCGCTATTCAAGTCAATGCCTTACACAAGTGTCTCACGAGCTCTTTGCTTTGTTTTAAATGTTTTTTTATTTTAACGTGTTCCCTAAAAAAAAAAAAAAAAAAAAAAAGAGTCCGTCTTAGGTACAGAGAATTCGTCCATGACAGCATCCATCCCTCTCTTACACCGAGGGCAAGAGAGTGTTTCCATAAATAGAAAAAAATGATGGGCATGGAACCATTATCTATATACAATGTAGACAATCGTCCGGGTTTTGGTTTAAACATGTGCCCGTTCTTGGACACGTCTCGTCTTCCTTTTCTGCTCCTGTTTTGTTTTACACAGTTTGGTCCAAAAGGCCAGCCTCCACCTCGAGGCAGCATGAAAACCCCAATAGATAAGTATATATATATATATATTAAAAAAAACCAACAACAACAACAACGACAAAAAAAAAAAAAAAAAAAAAAAGGCAACCAAACAAAAAAAGACCAAAAAGACTCAAACCAAAACCGTATTTATAGCGCAGCTGCGTTGGGTGTAGCCCCATCGAGCGGATGGGGGTGGCCCTGTGTCTGTGCTTTGGACTGCTGGCTCAGTGTGGACTGGTTCGAGGAGCGCATCTTTGTGTTAGGCAGTTTATGGTCTTTCTTCCACTTCATGCGCCTGTTCTGGAACCAGATTTTGACCTGGCGCTCGGAGAGGCAGAGGGTGTGCGCGATCTCGATGCGTCGCCTTCTGGTCAGGTAGCGGTTGAAGTGAAACTCCTTCTCCAGCTCCAGGACCTGCTGTCTGGTGTAGGCAGTGCGAGACCTCTTGGGCTCCCCTCCGTTGTAATTGGGATTGACTGAAACGTGCACACACAGGCACACACATACACACGCGGAGAGGAAAGAAGGAGAGGGGAAGGGATGGAACATAATCATTATATAATAACTTGACACCGGGTTCACATAAGATACATAAACGGCAAGAAAAATTGTTTCCCAGCCTATCGACAGTGGGGACAATCGAGGAGCAATAAAAAATGGTGATGGGCATTTGGGTTAGAAGAAAAGCTTCAAAGACACATGGCCCAGAGCCACTGCAGGGCAATTAAATTTATGGGGGCTATAATTACTGCCCTAACAGTTTGGCGTCTCGTAAATCTTTTGATAAAGGACCCCGGATACAAAAGGTTTCTCACTTTTTTTCTTTTTTTTTTTTTCTTTTTTTTCTTTTTCTTTTTTTCCTTGATTTTTTTTTTTTTTTTCCTTCCTCTACTATTAGGAAACGCGGAGGGAGAAGGAGGGGGAAAAAAAAGCCACACACGCAACGACCCATCCCGGTCCCGGGAGCACCCTCCCCCCTTCCCTCCTCTGCAGGCGCATCCCCACCTCCCCCTGGCAAGGGCAACTCACCCGTGCTCACATGGATCTTCTTCATCCAGGGGTAGACCACCGGCTCCTTCCCCTTCAACCCGGGCAGGCTCTTGTCGGGCAGCAGCGAACAGGCGGGCCCGGTGCCGGCCCCGGCGGCGGGGGCTGCTTCGCAGCGGCGCTGCAGGGCATGGCCTGGGAGCAGGGGCTGGGGCGGGCCGGGGTGGCCCTTGGCGGGCGGCGGCGGCGAGGCGCCCGGGGGCGGCTGCTCGGGGCCCGGGGCGGCGCTGCCGGCGCTGCTGTAGCTGTAGGGCGCCTGAGGGTAGGAGGGTGCCTGCGCGGGGTAGAGCGCCTCGGGAGGCGGCCCCGGCGGCCCCGGCGGCGCCGCGGGAGCCTGGTAGCCCGGTTCCCGGCGCGGCCGCGGGAAGTATTCTGGCAGCGCCGGGCCCGGGTGCGCGGCGTGCAGGTGCGGCGGAGGCGGCGGCGGCGGCGGGGCGTGCGGGTGCGAGTGGTGCGGGTGGTAGCTGGCGGAGCTGCCGGCGCTGCCGCTGTGCTGCGTGTATTCCTCGCAGGGAGGGAATTTGGGCTCGATGTAGTTGGAGTTTATCAAAAACGAACTCATGGTCATTAATTTGTGAAGTGCAAAAATACTAATTTTTCTCGCGTTGTCGTTTTTCTGGCTCGGCGAGGCCCCTCCCCTTCCCCCCCCCCTTCCCTCCCTTCCCTCCCTCTCCCCCTCCCGCTGCTGTCAAGTGCTGCCGCTGCCAAAGTTTGGGCCTCCAGCCCTTCCCCCCCCCCCTTCCCCGCTGCACTCCCCTCCCTTCCTCTCTTCCCACCCCTGGAGCGCCTACAACACACACAAACACACACCCGCGCACACACACACCCGCACCCCCCGCCGCCCCGCCACCACCTGACCGCCAGCGCCAATTACCGCGCGGGGCCGCGGACCCCGGATCAGGAAATGGAAGAGGGACGAGCGGCCGCAGGGCAGCTCCGCGCCCGCGGACCCTTCGCGGGGACCGCGCCTCCCCCACGGGCGGCGGCTGCCTGGGGAGGGAGCGCCCCGCGTCCGCTCCTCACCAGCATCCCCGGCTCCTCCCGCCCGCCGGCCCGGGCCGCGTCCAGCAGTCGCGGTGTCAAGCGAGATAAAACTAATCCGGCTTTGACAGTCTCCCACCCGCTCCGCCCGCCCCAGCACTTTTTGTGTCTTCGTTCTCCCGTGGGAGAGTGTAGGAAGCAGGGCGAGGAAGCGGAGCGCAGCCCAGCTGCGCGATCCAGAGGGAGGCAGGCATTGCACAAGGCGTTGCACAATCCTTTTAAACAAGCCCATCTCCGAACGCCGGGGCTGCGCGCAGGCAGAGGGCGGCAGCGGCTGTCGGGCACAGGCCACCGGGCCCCCTCCAGGCTCTGTCCCCAGAGCCCCGCCGCTGCGGACCGCGGGCGGCCGCGAGCTCCAGGGACAGCCTTTTGCCCCTTTGAAGCTGGGTTAATTGGAGGAAAAGTTAGAACGAAGGTCGCGGGGAGGCCGAGCAGAGTCCTCGAGGGGCTTGCGGGGTGTGAGGCATAGAGCGAGCCTGAAAATAACGGGGAACAGAGGGGGAAGGGAGAGGAGAAGACGGACACCATGGTATCAAACACTTCCTACCGGCGATTACAGGGCTCACTGTGAGCATCCCTCCCCGCGGAGCAGAGCTTTCTGAACTACGAATTTAAGTCCGTTGGTTTGGCGTGCCTCGTCTAGGGTTTATTTTAAATTTTCACTTCCATAAGAAATCTCTAGCGCCTTTGCAGCAGTAGCTCGCAAACCCCGGTGTAGGAGGGAGAGGGCACTCGGGCACTTCTACGTTGCCAAAACGGAGACTGTTAACGGTATTTGCAGCTCAGGGGGAAACGAGGCAACCGCCCTGACCTTAGGTAATTGAAATTTGATGGTTAAACTAATTACGCTCTTATTCTAAGGGGAAAAAAAGTACTTATTGAACATCAGCTAGTCTGCCACATTTGGAGTAGGCGCGAACTTTTTCAGATTATTTTTTCATCTGTACAGGAAAGAATATAAACAGACAGAAATATTTACCACACCCTTAGAGAATATAATTGCTGAGTGGCTAAATCTCATCTGCTGGTATGGGAAAATACTTCTAATATATCAAGCGTAAATATGATACAGTTTAGATCTTGCCTTCCTAAAGATATTACACTAACAGTTACCCTGGTTTAAATTCAGATTATTGTCTTTAGCAGTTTAATAGATAATGGATACATGCAATAAAATTCTATTTGAATATATATTCTATCTAACAAGACACACAGCGTATCGATTTATATTTTATCCACAGACACATAGGCACGCACGTTGCATGCGGCTTGTAATATGTTAGAACATTTCCAGCACTTGGGTATACTGGGGTACTTATCTAAACAATCACTCATTTCCTCCTACTATCGAATGTCTAATTTGTAAAGAGAGTTAAAACACATTTACTTACTCATTTCCAACAGCACATCTATGGAACTCTAACTAGCGTAATAGATAAGTTTCTCTATTTACTCTGCGTGAAGAGGAAATGCGGTTACACACATGCGGTTACACACAGAGACAGCCGCAACTGCTCAACAGTACACATTTGATAGAAAAGGGGAGATTGTTTTATTTATATTCCAAACAACAAAACAACAGCAAACCCATTTCCTAAAAGAAAAAGAGCTCCCATCTGCATGACTGTTAAAAATAAAAGATCGCCGAAGTCCACCACGATAGCATTTTCCCGGTATAAAGAGATACATGCACACACAGAGACGCATACATACAAATACCTGCCGGCTAGCACCAGATGAATTACACTGGGGTATCGTAAATATTATCCTCGGCATAAGTCCTGAGGCTCTATGGCCGGAGCACTACAGCGGGCTGCCGTGTTCCCACGCCACAGAAAAACACAACGAGAAGTGTTGTCTCGGTTTGTAAGATCAGCGCTATATTGGGAGAGTTGGCCAGGCTCTGCTTCATATTATTTACTGTGATTAGATCTCAAAGTTTCACCGTGCCCTTTTCTACAGTAGGGCTCTGGCGCTTGGTAACAGAGAGAAGGACTCAATTTTGTATACGAGTGTAAATCTGCAAGGTGACCTGAGCTGCCCAGCTCAAGTCTGGCTTTTTCGTGTGGTTCTCTTAGTCTGTGAAGATGTGCTGAGGCAGGACCTCCAAAAGGCCTGTTCCGTGTCTTTCTGGTTTTGTTATCATAAACAAGAACCCAGCCAAGACCACCAAGTGTTATCTTGCACACGGCCATTTCGACATTTTACTGCAAGATTTATGGCTGTAATAAACAATCTCAAACCCTTTTTTCCCCCAGTACTTCCCTTTAACAAACTTGTACCATCACCCTAAGTTCTCAAAGAAAGAAAAGGATAGGATAAAATAGGCCAGCTCCCTTATTTTTCCAGAAGGACTAAAGGCTCGATTTCACTGGAGAAGGAGACTTCAATCAATTAATAAAGAAGCGAGAGTTTCCTGGCCGAGGCTGGCCGAGAGTGGGATGGGGACAGCCCTGGAATTAAGTTGAGATGGAGAGAGTAAATTTTCATGCACCAAGAAGAAGCAACTCAATACATACCGAAAGAGGGAGAAAAAGGGGATCCCTCTTTTTCTTGTGAAACAGGCAAGCATTCCTGTTACCCTCCACATACGCAGCTAAAACATAATTACCACGAAAGAGAAAAGAATAATAACAGCGGCAACAATAATAATAATAGTAGTAGTAGTAGTAGTAGTAGTAATAATAATAATAATAATAATAATAATAATAATAATAATAATAGTAATTCAAGTCAACCTTTTGCCGTGCCGGGCATCCTCCACCGAGAGCGGTAGGAGGAGGAAGAATCACACTAGCAGCCTGGTTTGACTTTGATTTGAACCATTTTGAATATATTTAGTCCCAGCTTTCCCCTCTTGAATGCGAGGCTGTCCCAAGTTTCAAAGTGACCGAAAAGTGACACCGTGTGCATTTTGTTTCTTATTAATCTTACACATTGACAGTCTTTGTTAAATAACAAGGCGTGCCCTTCACCAGGCGACATTTTCATATTTGTTAGACGCGGTGACCTGAAGTTCACCTCGGCCTTGGACTTAGTTTTTCTAAAAGGTCTATAACAGTGTCTTTTAGATAGCAGGGTGCTTTGCCCAGGTCACTTCTTCTAAGGGAAAAATAAGAAAAAAATCGAGGGAAAATGTAAACGTTATGGAATGTATCGACTGTATTCCTTTCTTTGTTCCTGGGAATGATACAGCCCCGAGGCTGCTCCCGCCTCCGCGGATGAGAGCGTCCTTCCCGATGGGCGCTGCCGGGGCAATGTTGGCATTTTTGCCCCAAGTTCAGCATTTGATAAAAGCCGTGGTTTCCCTGGCACTGGGACTCCTCTTAACAACGGGATGGTTGGCGGGGTTTGCTCACCCTGTCCTGGTGCGCTTAAATAAACACATGTAAAATGTGATTTGTGCCCGGATTTTAAATGAATGGTCTTTTGAGCAGACCTTCCACGCCACAGAGCAGAGTGCTGAATGCAGAGAGTGAAAGGACAGAAAGAGTTCGTCTCAAATTATTAACTGTCCTGTTCTAGCCTGTTGGCGCTTTTTTTTTTTTTTTTTTTTTTTTTTTGAGGGAGAAACAATTTAAAGAATAATTGAAAAGAGTCAATATTTATGTAAATTGCGGTTTCAACTCCTTTCAAATTATTCTCATTGATATTTTTATTCTAAACCAGATTTAAAATATGGAATTCGGACCACTAATTGTTTTAGTGAGGAAGTAAACGGATTCCTGTCACCTACTCTTGAGTAAGCCGGTTATAGTAACAGCTTTCACTCTGGGTATATCAAAGACGCATTGTTATTCTTGGAAACAATCCGCCTGCTATTCTCTAACAAAATAGATATTTGGCTACGGTTTTTAGCTTGTTATCAGGCTTCGCTCTTACACCAAATAAATAGTCTGGATGTGAAAGGTTATATACTATCTCCAGAGCGGGCAGGCTCCCTAAACGTGCAGTGCCAGGGCTCGCTACAAGTGAGCAGCAGCAACAACTTGTGAACAGCGTCTACACGCCGAGCAAACACTTGCATTACACACTTCCCAGGCTTTAGCAGGTACTTTAGGCACAATCTCCGATAATCACTTTGGCTAATCTGATATCTAACCTCTCGCGTACTTGTTCCCAAGATACAGCCCTCGCCTGCCACGATCCAGCTGTGTCTCTGGCAAATAATTCACGCGTACCAGTTACACAGAGGCCGGTGTAGGCTGCTGCCTTGGGGGTGGAAAGGCAGCAATGCGTGGTTGGGGGTGAGGTGAGCTCTTTCTCGGATTTTCTTGTCGCACTGTCGCCTCCTCCACACCTTTCAGGTTTGATTATGGCTATATTCGAATATCCTTTCCCTCTCCCACCGACCCCTCAGCCTTAAAATTTCAAGCTGAATCCCGTCTGCGATGATGTCCTCCAAAATGAAGTTGCTTTAGCAATATTGGCTAGTTCTCCCTGCAGACACGTCTAACCAAGGAGCTAAAGCTTTTACTCAGAGGCGGCACTGGGAACAAAAATATCCCAGCAATGTGGGAATCTCTCCGCGCTAAGAAATTCCACTAAACTTCTTCTTGGAAGGGTGAAGAGGGGTGGGTGGCGAGAGGAAAAACATCGCGTCCTACTCCCAATTTCGCTGGGAACTGCCTCCTCGGGTAATTCCAGAAGGCTGTGAGAACCCTCCAAATCACGGAGAGGCGCAGGGAGCCAGCTTCTCCGTAATATTTTCCATGGGTATCGCTCCACGGCTCCACCGCCCCGCATTTTAAACGAGCTCCTTCGGACCAAACATATAGCCCGTATTATCTCCGGCATGTCCTGTTTAAGCACAGTTTAGCGGTCGCTAAAGAAATGAGAGCAAAAACAAAGACGCGGCTAGGATCGATAACACGCGTTAATAGCTTCGCTCCTATCTTATCTTCCTGCCATTTTGCAAAGTGAGAAGGCTTAACATTAAACCTCTTAGAGCAGGTTATTATATAATAAACAAGGGTGAGGCATTTTGCTACCTGACTTTTGGAGGAGGCAACATCAGTGGCTTCTGTGGGGGTAACACGCGTGTTTACCTGCCGCGGCTGAACCCGAGATATTCAGACACAAATGTGGCTGATAATTCAAGATGAAATACAACGTGTATTACTCTTGAAAAGAGGAATTTTCTATCCTTTCCTTGGTAATTGAGGTCATTCAGCCAGTAGGGTTCACCTGGAGTCCATACTGTGATACACACGTAACTCAAAGCTATTTTATCTTTTGTGCTGATAGTCAAGATCTCGGCTATAACATTGACATCAAACTCTGTCTGGGCGAATGACTAAGAGTGGTGCAAAACGTAAACTTTTGACCCTCAACTTTTTGACCTGCAGTTGTAACGCCCTTAACCACAAAGATATACAAAAGCTATGCAGCTTCTTTTAGGAGTAAGAGACTCGCACTGTTTGTTTCAATACTTCTGCTTGTTTCCCCCAGCTTTCTAAGGGCTCTCTTTTTTATTGTTGCTGCTTTTTTTTTCCTTCTTCTTGCTGCTGAGAAATCGGATACTTTTGCATTTGTAACTGTTTTTTTTCTTTTCCTTAATCTCTCAGCTTTGTAAAATGCTGTTAGATCAGTTCGCACAGCCTTTCGGCAGCGTTGGAGGGAAGCCTGTTACTCAAAGGCGCTATATGGTTACAATTGCAGGTGAAATGCTGGGTAAGTTCCGGGCGTGAGGTTGGAAGGAATGGAACGACAAGCGTTGGGGGAAAAGCTGCAGCTCACTGCTGAAGGGTTTTAGTCATTTCTCCTTGATTTAAACATAAAGAAACAAGTCTAATTGTTTGCGAAGCCTTGTCTAGGCAAACGAGTTGACTGTGAACTTGGTCTAAAGCGAGCTCTGCTGGTGATTCCTAGGGTGTGCAGATTTATCTTTTCTGCATTTACTTAACCTGGCAGTGAACTGCACGGGCTGCCATTTATTATCCGGAGACAGACTTCACCTCAAGCAAGGACTGTTCCACAAAATTGCAATAATTACCCAATAACCTTCATAGCAAATATTATTATTGAAAAGACATTTTTTGGGGGGAGGGGATATAGAAAAAATTCCTTTTGCGTTTTATAAGGCAAAATCCATGCAAATTGTACACGCTCTCTGTGTCAGATTTGAAATTGTTTGTGCGCATAGCTACAGGAACATGTGACCAGGGTGGTCCATGAGTATTTGCCTTACAGAGAGACATTAGTGAAGATGCTTTAATTTGAAAGGGATAATATCTTCAAAGATGACCAGAAGATTATGGGAACTGTGGTTTTCCGCTCTAGCTAGTAACCCTAGCCTCAAATCCGGGAGATTTTGAGGGCAGAAAGAGAAAGGACTAAGAAAGCCAACGACATCTTAAGTTGGTCAGGAGATTTACTTGTGTCTGCATTAAATGCGTCAAATCTGTATTTACGGGGAGGGAAAATGCATTGCTCCCGTATTCAGCGTTAGAAATCGAAACCTTCTGATCCCCCCCTCATGATCGGTTCCATTCAATTTCCCATTGAGCAAATTGCAAACTCCTCTATTGTCACCTTTCCACAGATACACACTTATTACGTGCTAGGAAATGGCAGAATAATAATTTCCTTGTTCTGAAATTAGGGTATTTGCATGGTTTAGACAAGGCTGCAGAGCCGTAATTTACGGATGACTTTCCATGGGATTGTTACACCCCTGGTTTAGAGAAAGTTAAGTCTTGCAAAGTCGCCAGTTCCACACATTAAGAGAGCTGCCTAATCTTGAATTGGTTTACACTTAGGCGTGAGACACTACACGCAAGTATTTCTTTCAAAAGATTAAGTAAATTGTATTTCAAATCTCAGAACGCAACTTGCCATTCCAAAAATAGAAAAAAACCTTGCACTTATTGATCCCCCAAACTCATCAGAAAAATAACGTGTGTAAATAAAACCTCTCTCCTGATTCCCAGGTACAATTTCCCATGACATTTTCACTCGAAAAGCAATTCGGACCTGGGACCGTTTTCGCAGAGTTAGGTAGTCTGGGCTCGTTAGAATTTCAAATTTCAAAGCGTATTAGAAAATCTTAACGCATTTCTGTGTTTGAATGGTTTCAACTGTGATGCTTAATACAGGGCAGGGCCAGAAACAGGGTGAAGTTGTGATTTCTAGCTAACTTTCTTTGTCTTTGCTTGTGTTTTTTTTTCAGTACAGGAGGGTTTATATGCTTCTGGACCTGGGGATATTTTTCTTTTCCATAGTTCTTGAACGACTGTACATTGTTTTGTGCGGGATATGGTCCAGAACCCACATTCAAAAATGTGGAAAATACGCAGTAGCAAATCTTTTCACTTTAGGCAATGAAAAATTACAATCCAGGATGATATCCAGGATCCTAAAATATTAGTCCAACGGGTGTCCGTGCATGCTTGTATATTAGCCAGTTAATTCAAATAGCGCAGTGTTGTTAAATACTGAGTAATCACGAACTGTTTGTGTCTAGTATAATTCCCGCCTACAAGCAAAGAGTTTTCCTTGGAAAAGGACCTATATATAAATGAAGACCAAACTTTTAAGGGTTTTTCATGCCTTGCCTCAAACTATAAAATTTTATGACATATAGTATAATATAATACACGCCTATCATATACAACTTTCTGATATTCCTATTGACAAAAATGTGTCAACTAGAGTACTATAAAATCTCCAGCTGTTTAAAAGGAAATGATTTTCAAATGTGCATTTGGATATGCTCTTTTAAAGCCTTTCTCATTTTTTAAATATGAAATATATGCAGATGTGTTTGTTTAGTGCTGACAGGAAGGATCGACAGACACAAAGGCATCAGAGTCTATTTATCTTCGGCAAGGGTTGTCTTTAAGTATTAAATTATTTTAAAACTGAGCTCTTTGGGATGAACCTACCTTAGATACTACAATTTCTTTAAAGTTAACGACAAATAAATTAAAAATAGGAATCAGTCAGCAATATGCAGACCTTGCAGAGGTACACAACAACCTTTCCCTCCTAAAACCCTGCGCCTTTCTCCCACTTTCGCTCACAGTGGCCAAACCAGCCTAAACCACAACATTCAAATGGCATAGCACTAGCGAAATAAAACAAAGCCCATTTCTCACATCAAACCACTCAATTCTTTTGCAAACCTGACTTTATGACACATAAAAGAAAACAATGCAATCTGCTGAATCAATGTTACTACAAACCTGTGCAGAGAAAGAGACACCCACATCTGGTTTGGAGAGATAGATGATAGATAGATAGATAGATAGATAGATAGATAGATAGATAATAGGCAGAATTCTCAGAATTCTACCATAGCCCCTGACTAGTCTGTTTATACCCCCCGAGATCACTCGCCAAAGTAACAGCTCTGAGGATAAGGATCAGGCCTTAATGTTGCCCAGAGAAAGATAGAGTTCCTTTCACCCTTTCATTCAAGTCCTGGAAATTCAAAGACTGAAGTTAAATCCGGCCATAAAGTTTATTGCTGAGTAATCACACTCTAGTGAGAACAGTCCACTTAAATAAAAAGAATGTTGAAGTAAACACGCAGCTGGGGCCTACCCCACAATGGCAGCCAGCAATATAAGGCAGAAAGGGAGAGAGCAGAGCTAGGGGGATATTTACAATCTTCAATAAACCAAGCCCGTATTTCATAATTTGCAGCACTCTAATGACCTGTAGTCTCTTGTATTAATGCTACAAGTTACAGTCAATTGGTTCGCTTAAAAAAAAAAAAGAAAGAAAGAAAAGGAAGTCACAGGAACATATATATGTGTACACACGTACACACCCTTTGTGTACATGAATACACCAATATTAGACACATATATGCATCTGCACGGCTTTACACAGAAGTACAAACTGATTTGTACATGCAGGCACACATGCATATAATTTAAATACATTTCTATTTATGCAGTTACGTATAGAACTGGGAAAAAGTTACAGCAGCGTTATAAATGCGCATCCCCAAAACCCACTACGCACTCGCAGATGTACATATACACACAGCTAAAGCTTTCTGCGCAACCCAATGCAGAAAATATGTATCTAAGCGCTCCAGTACAGTCTGTGCCATTTTAATACTGGCTCTGATGTGCAACATATTTCACCAATCCAAAGATTATTACCATATCATCACGCCTCCAACTCTATCATGCCTACATAAGATACTGCCCAGATAATATCGAGCCCAATCTATTTTGTTTCTCCCTTTTTTTAATCGCCTGCAGTAACTACTCTTTGCTAAACAAAACCTCTCCAAACTTGGAGAGTCTATTGGAGCAAAGGAAGTAATTATCTTCTGCGGTAGTCAAAGTGATTAAAGCTAGGCCCCAAAATCCATCTCTGCCAAAGTCGCTTATTGTGGTTTACTTTGATTTGATCGTTAAAATAGAGAGCTAGCTGCTGCGAGTGAAGGGATGGGGGGAGGTATTTGCAGCGCAACCTGGATCATTAGTGCTTGATCCTGCCTCTCGGGCTCGGTGGGACCGTCCTGAAAACCTCCAGGCGGAGAGGAAGGGAAAGAGAAAGAGAAAGAAAGAGAGAGGCGAGAGGCAGCGAGAGCGAGCAGGAGCCTCGGCTTCCCCACTGTACAAATAAACTTTAAGGAACTTGTGCACAAAACTTACCTTTGACTTGCAAGGAGCCATTTTTCACATAGTACTGAGAACTTGTGGTTTGGATACTTCTGTCCCTAAACCTGACAATTTGAATGGCCAGGAGGCACACGTAGCCTGCAAAAGAGTCAAATGAAGTCCAGCGTCAGTGAGATTATATGTTATGTGGTATATAATGTTGGATGTCAACTCCCCAAAACCATAAAACTTACTTTAATGGCACCACGTGACTTTTTATAGCCAGTGAGCCTATCTGTCTGTGCTATGGATGATTTTACGATCTAATTCATAGACAAAACCCTATTCATTTGGCACCCAAATGTCATATAGCCGGAACTGGGGCTTATAAAGTTTACTGTTTTATAACTTTTAAGGGAAGGCATCAATGTAACCAGTCAGTAAATGTGCAAATCTTTAGTTGCTCTTAGAAGCTCAGAAGAGTTAACCATTCAAGCTCTGATGGGGTAAGTAACATTACGTTTATAGCAAACTAATTCTAGCCAAGAAAACCAAAAATCTTTAAAGGGTGAAGAGTGGGAATGTGGTTAGAGAGGGTTACTAATAGGCGCAGAGGGCTTGGACATGGCTGTCCTAAAATATACTTAATGAAACCACAGGAGAAATTCTAGAGCGATGCAAACACACCCTGGAGTTCACAGCGTATTTTAACAAAGCACATGTTTTGGGGTTTGGGTTGTGGTTTGGTTTTTTTTTTTTTTTTTTTTTGGTGGTTGGTTTTTTTTTTTGGTTGGTTTTTGTTGGTTTTTTTTTTTTTTTTAATTTCAACCATCAGCAAACAGTTAACAGTTGATTCAGCCACAAAGGGTGTTGATTGTGGTCCTGCGATGCAGCTTTCCACCTAGCGAGAAACAAGTAAGGAAGAACTTATGGTCAAAGTTTCAATTAAAAATACTGGTAGCGGACAATTGCAGCATCCACCATATGCAACGTGCAGCAGGAGCCAGGTAAAATATTAATACAAACTCTGCACGGGCTAATTTTTTTTTTTTTCTTTTTCAGAGGCAAATCAGGAAGCACAACTTCTTGCTTTGCACAAATCAGATCACAAAAACTTTACAATAGAAAGTTTATTTTTTTGTTGATTTCCAGTCAGTTTTTTTTTAAAAACAAATAATAATAATAATAATTAAAAAAAAAAAGCTGATCACAGTTTGCTCAAACAGCCAGACTTTGACTATATTTGTAACTTTGTTCACAAAAAACATACATCACAGAAGCTGCGCTTAATAAGAGCCACTTCTAAGAGTTCGTGCAAAGAGTCATATACAAAGGCACAGCAAGGACATACTGCTTGGAATCACAGTTTTCGTCACAGATTCACTATTCACTACACGTAGGACAAGTTCAGTTGATTTCATCATTTCACCTCTACAACAGCATTAATTACACAGGAATTATATAGGTAGTTTGAATAAAAATATTTTTAACAGCTTGGAGCTATACAGACATTAACACTTGACCACACATGCACAGTTAAGCAGGTTGAGTGCAACACATAACATTTGTACTAAACCGGGGGAGGGTTTCCTTTCTCTCTCTCCTTTTTTTTTTTTTTAACTTCTTTTTTTCCCTTTTTGTTCTTTTTTGTTTAGTTTTGTTTTGTTTTAACAGTTACTTCAAGTAACACAGCTCGCTTCATATAAATAAGTTAAAACATCTATTATTTTTTCCAAGACAAAGCCATTCAAGACAAAGAAATGTACGATAAAAGCAGATCTACTTATACACGCGAGAGAATGGTAATAAACAGGCTCATGATTAAAAGATGAATAAGGGCGACAAGAACAGGGTTTCTTCACAGAAGTAACACAAGGAAGTTTTAGAAAGTCAACTTAGTACTGACATGAGACGACGCAGGGTCAGCTAATACTGCTCAGTACTTTTAATTGATCAAACGCTTAGGGACGGAATGCCCCTCCTGCAGCTGCCATGCTCATACTTTTCAGCTTATTATCCTTTTTCCATTTCATTCTCCTGTTTTGGAACCAGATCTTTATTTGTCTCTCTGAGAGGCAAAGAGCATGTGCTATTTCAATCCTTCTTCTGCGGGTCAGGTATCTATTGAAGTGAAATTCCTTTTCGAGCTCCAAGGTCTGATAGCGGGTGTAAGCAGTCCGAGCCCTTTTCCCTTCTGGTCCCCCTATGTTGTCTGGAAGAGAAAAGTACATGATTTAGATTCTCAGCAGCCTCTCGGAGCCTTCGTGTCTCATTGCAGCTACCAGCAACCAGGACCGTTATTCTCAGTCCTGCTTTGGTTTTGTTTCTGGTTTGGATAAACGCTCAACAAGTTTCCCCCTCCAGCCCCTCTTAGGAAAGGCTTGGGGGAGGGGGATTTGGTAGTCTCGGTAAGTTTTCGCTTGGATTTGCGATTCGATTTTTTCTAATTTAATTTTTTTCAGGTGTTTTTCTTGGTTGGGTTTTTTTTTTTTTGTTTTTTTTTTTGTGTTTTGGTTTGGGTTTTTTTTTTTTTTTTTTTAATAAGGTTAGTTCTCCCCCATGCCTCCACCAGATAAGCTTATTTGGAGGATGTCTCTGCTGATAGCTGGGTTTTCAGAGCTGAGAGAGCAAAGCTGAAGCATGCAGCCCTTTCCCACGGCTGAGCTGGGGAAGGCTCTGGGAGGCAGCGAGCCTCCTCCGGCCGCTCTCCCAGCAGCGAGGGCAAGGCAGGTAGCCGGGGCTGAAAGTTGCTTTGCTCCCCCGTGCCCCTCGAGCCCTCTACCCCGAGTTTGGGGGGACTCACCCTGCCCCCTCCCCCACGGCTTCCCAGCAGTGAAAACTGCCCTTCTCGCCCTTTCCTATTCTCTTTTTAATATGTCTAAGCGAAATAAATGGGGTCAGCCGCGCCGTTCCCACTGGAAGATCCCCCATTCAGAGGAGAGCCGGGAGCAGCCTCTGCTCCCGATCTCCCTTCGGCAAGGCGCCTTCTGCTCCCCCCGCCGGCGCTGGGAGCCAGGCGGGCGGTGTTTTCGGGGCCGAGAGGTTTTTTTTTCCTTTCGGGGGGGACTCGCCCAGAGAAGGGAGCGTGCTTCCCTGCGAGCAGAGTTGTGGTGTGCGCGGAGACTGCCCGCTCTCACGCCCTCCTCTCCCCCTCTCCCCGACCTTGCTCGGCGCAGCCACCCGGTTTACATTAAATCCTCCTTTTCCTCCAGAGAAATAAAGAAAGAACAGGGTATTTGCTTTACCATGACTTATGTGCAGTTTTCGCATCCAGGGGTAGATCTGGGGCTGTGAAGGCTGGGCTGTGCTTTGGTCGGTCGGGGCACTTGCCTGCTCGCTGCTTGCTGGAGTGTCTTCCTCAGTCCCAGACGAGGTGCCAACCCCGTCTCTGCTGATGTGCGTGTTGCTGCTGGAATTGGACGAAGTGCTGGTGGAGTTGGCGAGGGAGTTTTTCACCCCGTGGTGACTCTCGCTGACAGGCGAACCGGCCACGGCGGTGCAGGGCAGAGGGTCAGGGGGAGGCGAGTGGGAAGACGTCGCGGGCTGGTTGTACCTGGGCTCTGTCGAGGCAGAGGTGGTGTTGGCCGGGTAACTGCGGGGTCTCTCATTGGCACCAAAGTGAGTGGAAGCAGAGCGCCCGACGCTGAGGTCCATGCCATTGTAGCCGTATCCGTACCTGCCGGAGTGCATGCTGGCGGAGTCCCTGTATTGCTCGCTCACCGAGCTGTGATCTCCATAATTATGTAACTGGTAGTCCGGGCCATTTGGATAGCGACCGCAAAATGAGTTTACAAAATAAGAGCTCATTTGTTTTTTGATATGTGTGCTTGATTTGTGGCTCTTGGTCGTTTTGTGCGTCTATAGCACCCTTGCACAATTTATGATGAATTATGGAAATGACTGGGACATGTACTTGGTTCCCTCCTACGTAGGCACCCAAATATGGGGTACGGCTTCACATCACGTGCTTTTGTTGTCCAGTCGTAAATCCTGCCTGATGACCTCTAGAGGTAAACTCGTGCACTGGTGGGGGAGCTGGGAGGGCGCGGGCGGCCCTGGGCGCGCCTCCCGTGCGCGCCGCCGCCGCCGCCGCCCGCCCGTCCGCCGGCCTCCAGCGCCACCCGCTGGCGGCGAGGGGGATGGCGGCGGCTCCGCGGGGTCGGCCCGGGGTGACGGCCCCCGACGGCGGCGCGGAGCGGCGCGGAGAGGCGCGGAGCGGAGCGGGGCTCGCCGCCGCCGGCACCGGCACCGGCACCGGCGGCGAGGCTGCCGGGCTGGCGGGCATTGCTCCTCCGAGCCGGCCGCCGGGGAGCTGGGTGTGTAGAGAGCGCACCGCTTTGTGCCTGCCTTCTCCTCCGTGCGAGGCTTTTTTACACCGTTTCACAAATTCTATACGATCCGTTCTCGGGTGCTGGCAAGGCTTATGTCCCTTCTACATATATATACATAGATATATAATTTCCCCCACACTTATTCCCGTGCCGGAGCTTTCGAGAGGCAGCCGGGTCCTGCCGATGTGAAATGGCAGAAATCTATTAAAGATGAATATCGTGCAGCGTTTTTTCCAACTAGGGGGTCAGATTCCAGGCGACTTTATGGCTGCCGTTATTTCATCGCCTCTCGGAGAGAAAAAAATCCTCTAAATGCGGTGGTAGCCATTTTGCATTATATTCTCCAGATTTGGCTTTTAAAACATTTAGAGTGGTAGCCCAAATTGTGCTGCCTTCCAAACAAAAGAGCTTCGATGCGTCTACAAGTGCATTTGTACACAGCTTCACATGCACACTCATGCACACGCAATATAATATAGAGAGATATAACGTATATATTAATCAATATTTTTTCTGCGCTTATTTTACTTTTACAAATCTCGAAGTGGAAGCATTTTATGGCAGCTATTTTTCTCCAAAGTACCAATTTATTTTTTTCCAGTGCTAAGTAATGCGAATGTGAATTAAGATACCGCAGAAGCAGGAAAGAAAATCCCCAAGTTAATAAGACCTTTTCTTCAAATAAGAAAGAGAGGAAGGAAGAAAGGAAGGAAGGAAGGGAGGAAGGAAGAAAGAAAGAGAGAAAGAAAGAAAGATAAAAGGAAAAAAGATCGATCTAAGCTCACGAAGCTCCAAGAAATGTAGTCCATAATTCAAAGCCCCTTCAGTGCAGAGCTGAGCTCACCAAAACCTTAGCGTAAGCTCAACGGGAACCACAGAAAATTGCCCGCTTCGAAACCTCTTCCCTCGCTTCCCCTGAAGTTTAACGCCGAGTTTTTACTTTAATACTATAGTGCAGACTAAGCAGTTCAGCGGCATTTAAAAAAAAATCTCCCTGCAATTCATCTTTGCTTTAACTGAAAGTTTATACACAGGGATTTATACAACGTTTTTTAAAAGAAATTTTCTTCCTTTTGCTATTTAAATATCTTATACATAACTAAAACTTTTTTCTCCCCTGCGGATCATAAACTCCCAAACACAGAATAACGAGGTGGCCCGCCGTAACGGGAGCTAGCAAAAACATAAACCAAATATTTTCTAAAATCTCTTGTCTTTCTACAATATAAGCATTTCTAATTAAAAAAAAAAAAAAGATAAAAAATAATTTTCTTATCTTTTCTCACACAAGCACACCAGGGACACCCACCCACTCACTCATTTGAGATACTAATCTCAAACATTTAAAATTCTGGGCCAATTCTCCAATGCTTTAACCGATGCCATATACGCTTTAGGAAGGTGGTTACATACATACATGCCTGTAGCTCGAAAGCTGGGGCTTCCACATATATTAGAGTAAGTCACAGATGATTGCAAATATACATCTTTTAACCAAGCCTTTTGGGGATTAATAGACTGTGACAAACCTATAGGATTTCAGTAGCAGAAGGAACACAAGGTAAATAATAATAATAATAGTAGTAGTAAGCGCTAAGGAAAGGCCTGGTAGCATTTATTAAACGTGGTTCTACTCCCCTGACTTTTCCTCTGTTTCTTCGCTGCTGGGCTGTGTGGAATTTATGAATTTGTTTTCCTTTTTCCATTTCATCCGCCTGTTTTGAAACCATATTTTAATCTGGCGTTCAGTAAGGCAGAGAGCGTTTGCAATCTCAATACGTCGTCTTCGGGTTAAGTATCTGTTAAAATGAAATTCCTTCTCTAACTCTAGCGTTTGGTATCTGGTGTAAGTTTGCCTCCCTCGTCTCCCATGTGTTCCATATACTGTACCTGTAGAAGTAAAGACAAAACGATCGCATTGGACAGGGCCCAGTGATTTCAGACCAGAAAGAGCGATTAGTATATTCTGCCTCCTTTTGCAGGCACAATCACGGGGAGTGGGGGAAGCTGCTCTGGTTTCCTGGAGGCTTTTTTCCTTCTTTTTTTTTTTTTTTTTAAATTTTTTTTTTTTAATTCTCTCTTTTCTCCTGCCTGACGAGCTGTAAATGCAGATGTGCAGCGTGCTTACGGTGGCGGGGTAAGTGGGATACAAAGAAGCTTTAAGGTGGACCTAGGGAAGGTGCAGGAAGTAGCACGGTGCGAGTCGCTGGGCAGAGGCTGCTCTGTGCGCGCTGGGAGCCTGTGCGCACACACAGGCACAGGCACACGTGTGCTACCCGGGAAGCCTCACGCATGTTCTGTGCGTGTGTGTGTGCACGCACATGTGGCTGTGTTGACACAAACACACAGCCATTGCCATGGCTGGGACTACAGAAGGTCTCTAAGTATAGTTATAGACATCAGCTAAAGATCATAGAAGAGCGTTTTGCCATTTGCTCCGGAATTTATTGCTCTTGCATGCAAAGCAACATCGGAATGGTCTTGCTAAAAGTTTAATTAAAAAAAAAAAGGAGTGAGACCTGCCCTGCAGCAAACATAAACTCGGGAGGATGGGAGAGAAGGCGAGTCATTAGCAAACACTTGAAGTAAACGTTTAAATTGGGGATTATAAAAAATAAATGTCACCCCAGTACAACCCTCCCACTCCACCCCCACCCCCCATTCCCCCAGCACCACTCCTGTACAGAATAGTTCAATTATGTGAAGTTCACTCTTAAGTCTGAAAAAATTCGCGATGCCATGGAAGTGCGCCCACGGCCCCAGAAACGTGCTCTCAATATCCAATACTCACAGGCTAATGAGCTGGGGGAGGGGGGCGAGGAGGAATGTACCACAAATGCTTTGGATCCTCAGTACAGAGGGCATATTCCATGCATCGCTCTCTGACAATGAAGAAGCAGAGCAGAGGCTTTGGGATGGCTTCAAGAGAATGATAAAGGTGCTTTGTTCCTTTTAATTTTTTTCCCCCTACTTTCCAAGGATTCCCCTGTAACTTTCACCAGTAAACCTACATACTGGGATCTTGGCCACTATTCCCTGGGTGCCAACGTGCCAGGTCTAAACCTGCGAAGGTTTCATGTTACATCATATTGCCCTGCAGGAACCGTGTTTCTCCAGCAATCTGGACTTTATCTAGCAAAAAAAAAAAAAAAAAAAAAGAAAAAAAAAAAAAAAGAAACTTTTCCTTTTCCTCCCCTCTCCGCCCTTGACTGCACCGAGATGCCTTACCAGCGCAGGAGTTCATCCGCTGCATCCAGGGGTAAACAGGGCTCGTGTACTTCCGGTCGGTGCCTTCGTCATTTATAATTTTGGCTTGGCCGCCGCTGGTTTTGTACTGTTGATCGGGAGAAAAGTGCAGGTAGTCCCCGGGCCCCCTCTGTTTGCCACTGCCGGAAGGAGAGGCGCTACTAATGTCCTTGTCCGAATAAAAACAAGAGGCTCCGTACTCATAGGAAGCCCGACTGCAAGCAATGACGGTGTTGGACTGTTGGTAGAAACAAGGTGAGGTGTAAGTCTTGTCCTGCAGGCTGCTTGCCCCGTACGAAGCCGGAAAATGCCTGAGAGCATCATAGCCCGCCGGGTACAGGGGGATCTGCCCGAGGAAGGAGTCCTGGCCCCCGGGCAGGCTCCCCGGGAAAGTGGGATTCACAAAATAGGAACTCATTTGCTCTCCCCCTCTCCCGGACCGTGATTTGTTGTGTATTAGTACATCTGGCGATAACTATTAGGAGTCATCGAAGTGGTTTGTTTCTGGATGGCCGAGCGCCAAAAGCGACAGCAGAAAATAGGAGCAGCTGACGGCGGGGCGGCCAATGGGAGCGCGCGCGGCGCCCGCTCCCCCGGGGCCGCCGCCACCGCGCCGCCAACTTACCGGCAGCCCCGGCCCCGCCGCGCCGCCCCGCGCCCCCCGCGCCGCGCCGCGCAGCCCGCGGGACCGGCCGCGCCCCCGCCGCGGCACCGCCCCCACGCGGGAAAATAATCCAATAATAATAACAACAGTAGCGGTGATAATTCCCGGCAGCGCGGGCGGTGCGAGAGCGGGTAGCGGGGACACCCCCCCGGCTGCCGGAGGTGTGGGTAGAGGGGCGCCCTTAAAAGTTGGAGGCCCCACGACAAGGGAGTCGCGCAACCCCGTGGGAAGGGTGGGCGAACCGCCCCCGGCTCTCCGGCGGAGGGAAGGCGGAGGGAGGGAAGGAGACGGCGGTGGAGGATGCTGCGAAGGGAAACTTTGGAGCGGAGGGAGCACGTGAAAGGGGGAGCGGAGCGCCGCGCAGCCTGGGGGGCGGGGGGGGAGCGACCTCTCTCCGTTTTGCCGTCGCGATGCCACAACTGCATCCAAGAATTTTTAAGCTATTCTAAAACGTATTTATTTATCCATTCAGTCGAAAATTGCCCCTCCACTAAGGCTTCCCTTCGGAGCTCAGGGAGCCCGCCCCAGCGCCAAATCCAGCTTTTGTGAGAGAGGCTAAAGCGTCCTGCAATGGAAGAGGTCTCGTATCTTAATGAACATCCCCATAATTAGGAGGTTGGGGCGGTGGCCTTCTGGGGAGTGGGATTTTTGATTTGCACCGAGTGCCCGAGAAGGCCTCGGGAAGAGCCGCATGGGCTCCCGGCGCCCCCCGGCAGCCCAGAAGAAGTTCCATGTGTCTGTTCTCCCCAAGTCTAGCCTCCTCCCGCCAGAGTAGAGCCGAGGGTATCAAACATTCAAATTCAAAAACGAGCCAGTAGGACTATTCCTAATTAATACAACCCCTCTCGTGAGTCAGCGGAAGCCAATCGGTTTCGTTGTTGCTCAGAATAATTTGATTAAACGTGGATTTGTGTCTTTAAGAGGGGAAGAACAATACACGAAACAAACATTTCCACCTTCATTTTTCAATATGGCAGTTACCCCATAGCGGAAATATAATTCTTGGCCCAGGGCTCGGATAGTAACTGTTCTGATAAAATTCGCTGATGCGGGTTTAATTCAGCCGTAACCCTGCAGTTCCTGCAGATAACATGAGGTTGTTCATTCCAATATGTGTTTACTCATAATTCGTGCCCATTACAACAGATTGAATAGACTAATTTTAAACGCGCTCTGTCACGTAAAGTGACATTCGTACGAGCAGCGTTTCCTAAAGCAGCTTTCAAAGGACAGTTTTGTTGTTGTTGGGAGACTATTCGTCTCATTTCCGGGGGCAGATTACGATACCTATAAAACAGTAGTGAGTTAAAGCATCGCTCCACAATAGTTTGTATTGTTTGCAGTCTCAGCTGGACTTTCACATTCAGATGTTGATTGCCTTCGGGTTTTTTTTCAACTTCCTTAACCTCTTCAGCCCAGCTAATCAACAAACACACCTGGCAGAATTACAGCTCACTAGCTGCATGCTTTGAGAGGTCATTTCAGAAACATGTATTTCCTGAAAAGCAGATTTCTCCGGAAAAATAAGGGTTTTTTTACTCGGTGAGAATAGAGTTTAAAAAGGAGGAAACACCAGCAAGCAAACACTCATACACAGCATGCCAAATGAGAAAAGGCTTTTAAAAGAGCATATTTTTGCCAGTTTAAGTCAGAACGAAAACGCACCATGGAAAAAAGAATACTCGGGACAAACAAACTCTACCGGCCTTACTTCCAAAAAGTTGTGGGCAGACGATATTTTGTTTGAATCCATCACACAAAGACCAAAACAAAATTTAAAATAAAAATCGCTCCAGGCTTAGTTATATTTACATTTGGTAGCATGTGTTACAGTTTGATTCTCCCCCGCCCCCCATTTCTTTTTGTTTCTTTCCCGTTTTTCAAGTTACTGTTTGCGTCCAAACCAAGTTGTGAAAGCCCGATCGCAGGCAGAGAAAATATTTATTCGCCGATCTCACAACACAAAAAGGAATGAAATCTGCTCGTTTGCCTGACTGGGTCGTGTTCGAGTAGTTAACAGTGACAGCCAAGCAATCTGCACCGCAATCTCTGCTTCAGTCACATTCAGGCGTCCTTTCCGCTCCTCCCCCTACCCCAGAAAACCCCGAATCACAATAATCTGCTGCCCCCCAAGTCTGCCGAGGAAATGTCCGGCCTGGACACATTTCACAGCAGTTTTTCTTCACCATTGCCGCCCCTACTCTGGAAAGCAGAAAGAAAGCCAGTCTCTGCATTTTGCCACCGCAACAGAGTCACACTTCGCGGTACCTGTGTATTTCATACCCCGTTTATTTGTTTTCGTAATGCCACGCACCCCCAGCACCTCCTCCACAGAACATTTCGCCTTCCTCCTCCCGCCGCAAACGCGTCCGCGACCCCAGCCACTTTCGGATACAGGTGCGGGAGTAGTTACCCTCTTAAGCTTAAAAGCCTCCTTCTCTTCGTATATAAAACCACTTTCAAATCATTCTCGTGCTCGCCAGCGTCATCAAAACCAACCTTTAACTAATAGCTCTTAATCCAAACAGTTTGGGCAAGGCGGACCGTTGTTTAGACTGGCGGGGTACAGAGAGCCCGCCCGGGGGGACGCGGGCGAGTCCTCCCCAGCCGGCTCCCACCGTGGTAACTTGCAGTTGACACACACCGAGGTAGAATCGGAGGGGAAGGGGAGTGGGCAGAGCCGGTCCTGCCGGAATATTTTGCCCGGGGGCGAGCTCCGATACTCCCACAGAAAAAGATAGGCCGCATTATTTTTATTTTTTTTTTCCCCTCTCGGTCTTTTATTTGGGCTCCCCGGAGCAGCGCAGTCTGCCAGCGCTGCTGTTCCAGGGGCTGCGGGGGCCGCTCCGCTCGGCGCCCGCCTCCGCCATCCCGCCACGCCGTGGCAGCACTGAGCACCCGCGACCCGCAATAAATAATCCGGCGCTCACTGCAGCTCCAGTCCGGCGGATACCGCAATGCAATGCAAATGCAGGGCTTTATCAGCCCGGCGGCACAGACCGAGCCGTGGCCGCCGTTTAAAGCCTTCCGAGCCGCTCTTTCGCCGTGAGGAGGCGGGAGCGGAGCCGGGCGGCAGCGGCGGGGGGTCCCGGGGGCGCCGTCCCCGGGTCCTCGCTGCCCCCCGCCGGCGCACACCGCGGGGCACCGGCCCGCCGGCCGCCGCTCCCCCGCCCCAGCGCCGCACCGTAACAGTCACAACAAGGAGAGAAAGGGGGGGGAAAGCTCCGTCTCCGGCGCTGAAATGGGTTCAGCCGCCGCGAAGCCCGCTCCGCGCACCCGAGGCGCACAAGCCGCCCACGCCGCGAACCGCCGGCAGCGGACCCACAGCGGGGCAAGGGATTTATGCAGGCAGCGATTGATCCGATAAAGAAAATCTAAGACACATTCGCGCCGTTTCCCCCCGTCTAGAAATAACCTCCCGGACATGGCAGAGAAGCTAGGAGACATTGTGCTGTTTGCTTGTTGTTTTTGTTTTTTGTTGTTTTTTTCTTTTTAATGAAAGAGTAAAAAATAAATCACAACTAAATTTCGTCAAACGCAAATGAAATTTAAGCTAATGAGTTAATACTGCGAATTAATATTTAAAAATGTTTGGGGATATCACTTTTTTTTCCCCCATGCTGGAAAAAATATGTCCCCTCCACTGATGCTGTAAAACCGAATTATTAGAAAATAACCTGAACGTCACAACATACCCCTGCCTAAGGCAAAAAGAAATCAACTTCGTGGAAAAAAAAAAAAATCCACCGCTTCCTTGCTAAATCACAGAAAATAAACATTTTATTTAGGCATATTTTTGCATGCACTGCCTAAGTTAAAATCAGCTAAGCTGCAGCCATCTCTATTTTTGGCCGGTAACATTTCCATTTGGTTTAATTGCACATGTCTAATATTTACACGTATTAAACCATTTTTCCCTGCTTACAGTAGTGTCATATACATTTCTCACCTTTTAGGTTCTGGCTCACAGGAGCCCCTGCGACTTTGACAGCTGTCGCTTTGGCTGCACAGGAGACGAATCGCCCTCCTTTTGGTGCCAGAAGAAGCAGGAAATTAGCCAGGTTGCAAGTTGAAAATCTGCCACGCCAGTGCTTTGAATCCAATATGCCACACCTTCCAGCGGGGGAACTGGAAATTGCCATCCCGGATCTGTGTTCTAGGCGGCTGCTTATGCCGAACCTCAGCACACTTTGTTCACTATTGCCTTACAAAGAACAAATGAAATGGGGATTGAAAGCCAGAGAGATCCGAAGCAGGACAGAGCTCAGCAAAAGAATGCGGCTCTATTCTCGCAAGGGAAATTATAAAAAAGTTCATGTTCACGGTTACCATCCACATGACCGACAACGACCAATGGAAAAACCGAACAACTCATAAAGTTGTATTGCAAAGTTGTAAATTTTCATAAACAACAACGGATTTATGGCCTTTTCCTCATCACTAAGAAGAGGCAGGTCTTAGAGAGGCGCCATCTTACCACAGAGGCAGCCCTGGAGTTTTTTAAAAGACCTGGACTTTGTACTAATTTTATTAAAATTACAATTAGTGCGTTGACCAGGAACAGAGTGTAGTAGAAAAAAGGGAACTTCAGCGCAAATAATATTCCAGGTCTTACCTGTATTTACCCGGCCGAATAAAAGGACTTTTCAGGTTCGATTTTTTTTTTTTCTTTTAATTAGAAAAAAAAAAAGGGGGGGGGGGGGAGAATATTAAATCTCATTGATATTACGTAGTACCTGGCAAAAATAAGACATTTTCTAAAGCGGGGCAGTTTTCCCCCATTTTCGTGCTACCGTGATGCCCCCTGGCCCCCAAAAGCCGCACACACAAACCACACATGTACCCGATCAGATCATTTACACTTGGAAGTTTCGTCTTTCACTTTCTGTTCATTACAAAATATTCTTTCACTGCATGAGATTTCGACTTGATCGCCGATCGTCTGGACTGGGGTAATGACGGCAAGAGGACACGGGAACACGGTGGAAGGAAGCTCTCCCATAAAGAAGGCTTTCCGCTTTATTAATCAACAACGCTAGGGGAAAAAAATTGCAAAGTCGAGATAGAGATATTGACTGATTCCTATCAGTTCATCACTTTGTTGTTTTTTTTCCCCTTTCTGATTACCGAAAAAAAAAAGTTTAGATGGTCTAATTTCTTTATTAGTCTATGTAATATATTTTTTGTTGCTTCCCTCGAACTGGTTCCTTAATAAAGAAACACAATTCATTGTCAACAAGCATATTTATTTTCTGTGTAACATAAAACACATTTATCGTGGGAGATAGTTGAACACGGTATCACTTCCAAAGAGAGTTCACAGACTTTTTTTTTCCCACTTCCAATACTTACACGGCATATCCAAATGTTCACAACGAACACACCGAAACACATTGTAACATACAATTTGTGAATAAACTTTAGCCAAACCTTCAAGACGGATTTATACAGAGTTCTTAACAATACATCATGCTACAAAGTTTCCAAATTAATTACATACTTCCCAATTTATGACATGATCTTACAAATGAGGTTAAAGACGAATATAAATGACAAAAAAATTACAATATCTGCTATCATAGGAAAATGCATGGTATTACATATTAACACGTTCAGATAATCAGGACAAATAGTTTGTGGATTTTTTTTTTTTAATGGTGGTTACATGATCATTTAAATTCACTTTTCAAAGAACACTTTCCGCTATATTAAGTAAGATCAACGTAGAATAAGAAAACGGCCTTTAGCAGAAGCAGCTGAAGGTAGAAGCCAACGGGAGATATTAAACCGCTTTGTACAATATTGGCGTGTGTTTGCTTCCTCTCTCGAAATAGCAAAGAATCGAGAACAAAGATATATTGCAGCATATGGTTTTCATTTATAATTGCTTTGGAATAAATATATTATTTTAAATTTAAATATATTCAGACTTTTCGGTACCAAATTCTATACCAAAGCTATTGATGCGTGCTTTTCGAACGACTACACTTACATGTCTAAAAGCATTTTGCGATTCACATTAGTAACCTTGTAACATCCTTTTGACTACTAAAATACAGTATACTTTCGAAGATAGGTAGGCAGAGCAAGATACATAGGTAGGTAGTCTGGAAAATAGGTAGTACAAATAATTGCTGTAGATTGTAGTGGTTTGTGGAACATTTTTCCCCCCTTACTTGCTGTTTAACCTTTTGTTAGTGTAGCTGTTACTTAAGATACTTTTCTAACAACAATTAAAAAAAAAAAGAAAACAAAAAGAGAAGTGCAGAGCTACTTATTCAAAATTAGGTAGTTTTTCTTAATGTGAGCCTAATGCACTTTTCCCCTTACACATGATTGGGACTATGGAGTCAGGTAGTTACTTCGGAAGGTCACGGTTTACTATCTGTGCAAGCAGCAGTTCTCCCACTGAAATGTCCCCTGAAGAAGCCCACCCAGGTTTGGGTTAATGAAGATTTTAAAAAAACCAAGCTGATTGTAAGATGCTCTTAGGAGATATTACCGAAAGGTTCGGCATAGGGCAGGTTTGGGGAGTATGGGAGAATGGAGAGGAGGCTGGAAAACCAACCCAAGAAATGTTTTCATGTTTGCAAACGCTTGCTTTCAAGATGATCATTAAAGGGAACTGATTTCTTTTTTAATAAAAAGTCTCTTTTTTTTTTTTTTTTTCCTTTCTCCTTTAAAGGGAGCTTTTCCAACTGTCATGTGCACACACTATTCTAAGAGATCACTTCCTCGAGTGGGACTCCTTAGTCCTCCTCCTCTTCGTCTTCTTCCACTTTCTCGACAGAGGCTGCTGCTGACGTGGGCTCGTTGGGAGCCGGGGTGCTGGAGCTCTCCTCCTTGTGCTCCTTCTTCCACTTCATCCTCCGGTTTTGGAACCAGATTTTGATCTGCCTCTCCGTCAGGCAGAGGGCATGGGCGATCTCTATCCTTCGCCGCCGAGTCAGATAACGATTGAAGTGGAATTCCTTCTCCAGCTCCAGGGTCTGGTAGCGGGTGTAGGTCTGGCGCCCTCGCTTCCTATCTGGACCTGAAAACAGGCACACACACGGCCAGGAGTTAGACAAGAAGAGAAGTGGAAAGTTTTTCCTTTTTTTTTTTCTTATTGATATTTAAAATAAATAAATAAATAAACAAACATACAAACAAAAAAAGTGGCCGAGCCAGAGTGAACGATCCCTTTCTTCGACTTCCACCCGCCCCCCCACTTTGCCCTAACAAAGACATTTCAGCCACACGACCTGCCCTGCTAAGGCAGGGCAAAAATTAAGTTGCTCGAGACCTAGAAAAAGTGAAGAGAAAGCCTTCAGGAGAGGAGGTGGGGGAGGAAATTGCTTTTGGGAGGAGGAACTTTTCCCCCAGGCGATGTATTTCCCTAAAACCTTCCAGACTTTCACGTTTCGCAAGGGGAAATAAAAAGCTGGAAGGCTGGGCTGTATTTATTTTATTTTAATGTCGTGGGCTCCCCCCCACCCATCCCGCCTGGATCGTAAACAATACATAGCATTTAGCTCCAGAAGAGAGCTCTCCTTTTTCACACACACTCTCGTGCCCCAGTGCCCCCCTCCCCCCTCCGTTTTCCTGTTTAGTACATTTCTATAGATTCTTATCTCCGTGGAAAGGACAGGGGGGACGAGAGTGGCACGTCTCGGCAACGCGAGCTGGCAAAGTCCTCGACACGCCGTCCCTCGCTCCTGAACGCCTCTGTCCCCTCCGCCTCGCCCAACCAGCGGGATTTTTTTTTCCCAACTTCGACAAGAGGGCAGGGGAGACGCTTAATCCGTGGGGGCTCTGGGAGCCGGCAGCCAGCTCTCCGCTTTTCCATAGCAAACAGCGCAAATCAACTCAATGCTAAAATTCCATAGCAAATGGAGTTAAATAAATTTACGAGGCTAGAACCCATTAATTGGGCAATAAAAAGTTTTATGATACTCATTTACATACAATGCCACGGGCTTTCTACGCAATGGCGCCTCGGCTATAATTAAAACCATAAAGGCTGTGCTGACAGTAATCCTGGCGACACGCTTTGCCTGGCTGCCACGGCTCCGAGCCCTCTCCGCTCGCCCCTACCTGAAGACCTCATCCAGGGGTATATCCGGAAATTAGGCTCAGCCTGGTTGTGCAGGTTGCTTTCCTCCGCTTTCTCACAGCTGGGTTTGGTTAGCTCATTGCAGAGGACGGGAATGTTCTGATCAAAAGAGGAACAATGCAGGTTGTAGGCATCAGAGCCCAGGCTGTATCCGGAAGAGAACGGGCTTTGATATATGGTACTGTTCACATTGTACAAGCCGGGCATGGAGGAGGCGAAGGCACCCGCGCCTGGTCCATAGCCGCTTCTCTGGGAGTTGCTTGCAAAGGAGCAAGAAGTAGGCTCCGCATTTTGGAAAAGAGAAGCCCCCGCCGTATATTTGCTAAAAAGCGCATTCACATAATACGAAGAGCTCATAATTTTGACCTGTGATTTGTTGTCCGGCAGGCTTCAGTGTCGGTTTTACGAGGTAGCGTGATATATGATAACATTACACCCCCAGATTTACACCAAACCCCATTTTCTTTTGGACCGAGCTGCCCGCAGCACGTGACCGGTCATGTGACGCCGCCCGCCAATCCCCGCCCGCCTCACAGGTGGTGCCGGCCGGGGCCCGACGGTGCCCGGCCATGGACGGGCCGGGCCCGCCCGCCCGCCAGCGCCCTCAGCCGCCGCCCGCCCGGCCCCCGGCGGCACCGCGCCCCGCCTGGGCGCTGACGGACCGCGGGGCGCTGGGGGAAATCAAATTTTAAAGCTTTAAAGGCGTACGTGCGGAGTTGTCTATGCGCGTCAGGTTTAAAGGGGGTGGCTCCTCTCCGCCCCCCCCCCGCGCTGTTTGCGCGCAGTGGCCAGAGTCAGGCGGTAACCCTGCAACAGGGTGTGCCGGGGCGGCCGAGCCTCGGAAAGCAAGGCGCTTCCCAGCAGCCAGCCCCCGAGGGGGGCGAAAATCACAGTCGCCCTCCCCGGGAAAATAAAGGAGGGAAAAACCCCAAAAAATACTCCCAAAAAACCAAACCCCCTAACAAACAACGACATCCGGCTAAACAAGTAACTCCCACCCAACAACAGAACACACAAAAAACCCCTAGCACCCACCACAAATAATGGCCAAAAAAAAAAAAAAAAAAGAGGACTCAACTTTCTGAATGTCTCAAGAAGAAAATACAGAATAAATCGCAACTCTAGAGCTGAAGAAATCGCCTGCAAATGGCTTCAATCGCCGCCGCCTCTTTACTACCCGAGTTACCTTTCCGCCCTACATACCTTGCAGTCCAGAGCGTTAGGCGGCAGCGGTACGCTCGCATGACGGGGAGAGTTGCTGCTTTTCTAAACACTGGGGTCCCCAACAATGCGAATGGCTCTCCATTGAGGATGCTGCTCCGTGCCCTTCCTTTAAACGGATCGTAAAATGAGTTTCCTTCCCTCAGACAGGGAGTCCTGGTAAAGACAGCTTTTACTGCCTGCCTGTATTGCACATCATAAACTGGAAGAAGCACAATGGAATTGCCCCGGAAATTCTCCTTTCAATTATAGTTTGGTGCCCCGTGTACAAAGACTTTCTCACCAGTTAAAATTGTTCTTGCCGATATTTCGCACGGACCCTAAACTTTGTGTTTTGTAAACGTGGAGCACCCTCTGCCCCCCTGCACACCTCCAACACACACCCGCGCACCCTTTGGCACCCTTTATGCGTGGTTATCGCAGCCCCATGAACACAGGTTACTGACAGAAGCAAGTCAATTCTTGAAAGCCAGATCCCTGAGATACTGGTGCTTCGGAGCATGCAGATGTGGTGGATGTATGTAAATGTTTGCCAAGTGTTAAGTACGTGAAAACGCAGTTATTATTCGCAGGCATTAAGGGAGAAGCCGCCGAAAGAGCCCCTTCGGCTATTTCTTCCAATTCACCAATATTAGACAATATCCCTGCGGTCGCAATCGCGGTGCGGGAGCATGCCGGCAGAAGAGGCTGCTGGAAGGGAATAGAGGCCCAAGAACTTAAACGAATGCGATGCAAACAAAACGACGACCAAGAAGATCAAAGAGACTGAAGTAGATGGCATTAGACCAATAAATTGCTCCTCTGGTGACAACATACCAAGATGCAAGAAAAAAGAAACAGCAAATATAACCAATGTCTAGACTTAAATATGGATAGCGTAGGACTGAATAGGTTGTCTGGGTGGTTGCATTTCGAGCTCTCTGATTCTCTACAATTTGCACGTTTATGTATTTTTCTTTGCTTACGTGTGTTTGTTGCCGCCACGTTTTTTTTTTTAATGTATTTTGCTTTCAGCTTATTTTTCCCTGCCAGCCGTTTAGATTTATCAAAAAGCCTTTACTGAATAAATGCTAGAAGGAGCCCTAGACATGGGTCCCAACCACCTTGTTGACTCCCCCCACCCTCTGCGAGCTGGGCATAACGCTGCTTCTGAAATACCCTCTGAAATCTCTCGTTTTGTCGCTTACAGGATCAGGCTAGGTAACCGCGCCTGTAAACATGCTTTTCATTTGAATTTTTTTTTTTTTCCAATCGAGAAAGGGTGAACAGGCACAGATTTCAAGGTTTTGGTCATGGTAATATTCTCACACGCTTTAAAAAATAATCTTCTAGGATGGATTAATTGTATTTTTTTTTTCCTTGTAAGCTCTGGACTACCCCTCTTTGGCACTGAGCTTTCCGGGAAGTAAAACGTAGTGATAAAACGGTGCTCGTAAGTTATAAGCGACCTGGGAGCACTACATGATTATGGCTTGTGTACTAAGCAGTATCTTGATGTGGTTCATAGTAGAGAAGATTTTGCTGGTTTGGAATCTGTTCTCGCCATAATTTATCCGCGATTATAATGGAACATGCTGTGCCAAGTTATTACTTAGTATGACGATGCATAAACACTTTTTAATTTCAATATAATTTTACTGCCCAAGGAAAAAAATAATTACTCATAATAAGTTTAGCAATGCCATTGTAGACAAACATTTGATAGGAAGGCTCTTGTTAGAAAGCTGGGAGTGGCTGTTGATCCTTATCCCTAGAAAGTATTAAATCTTTGAATCGTGTGCGGGAAAAAAACTAGCTCACTACATTCCCAGTGCTGAATTTCGATATAAAGAGAATGGCTTTGATTTAAGGAAATGTGAGTAAGATGCAGAGAAAGTAGCTCTGTTACAGAGGACTATGCAGGGATTTGTTTAGTTGTCTGGCTTAAACTTATGAAATACAACGTTTATACTTCAGCCCATATTTTATGCTTCCTTTCCTCATGCATTTATTTTCCTTCCAATTACTGTTCCCCCCGTCTCTTTTGGCAATTGCCATCTGAAAATATTCCACAACTCCACACTAAGCCTCATTCTCAAGACGCGGGAGCCAACAAAAGCAAAGCGGAAAAAAAAAAAAAAAAAGGGGAAAAAAAAAGGAAAAAAAAAAAAGGAGAAAAAAAAAAAGGAAAACTATTCGAGGAAACAAAATAGACGGCGAGAACAAGTTAGGAATGACTTTGAGAGACATGTCAAGTTTGCAGAGCATCAGCCTTCTCACATCTGTGTAATATAATCACAACGGGTCCCACAGAGCTGAAATTGCTTCGGACACAAGCAGGGCTTTTTATTTGTATCAAAGACAGCTGTTGAAGAATTTCACCGGCCGGTAAATAATTTTCAAACTAGATTTTTGCAGCACTGCCGGTTCCCCGCACGGCTGTCTCAGCCGCGCGGAGCGGACAAGGGCATTGGAAAATCCACCGGTTGGCCCCAGAGCTCCAAGGGTGAAGCTCTTCGGGCTCCCTCCTCTCAGGCTGAGCCGGGGAGACCCTCTTACATCCTGTCCGAACCCTTCAATTCCCCCCTTCTCCCAATATTTCATTTCACACCAGCCCTTCGGGAAATCAGGATACCCAGTTTGCAGGCTCGGAGCTCAAGCAGAGAAGAGCAAAGGTTTGGGGCAAGGGAGAAAAGAGGAGCTGTCAGTTGGGTGCCAGGGCTCAATCCGTCCGTATCACATTATAGGAAATGTCTCGGTATTTTGAGAATAATAAATGCACAGTGTGTCCTTGGTGCAGATCAAGCTTTACTTTCTCCACGAGTGCCCTGAGCGTGGCCAGGCGGCAAACGCCACCCTGACGGCGCCCGGTCGGCGGGATAAAGCGGGAAAAAAACTCGGGGATAGCGGGAGGCAAACAAAGCACCCTCAAACCTATCGGCCTTTGTCAAAACCATCTCAGCGCTTCCAAGCCCAGTTATGCTCCCATAAAGTCGACATTTTAGGAACTGTCGGGAGGCGGCCGAGCGCTTGATGGCGGAGGGCGGCCGGGCTCCGTTTCGCGGGCTCACAGCGCCACCTGCCGCCGCCCGGCCGCCACTGCCGCGCCGCCGCCGCCCGGCCCGGCCCGCCGGAGCCCGCGCCCCGGCCCGCCAGCCCGCGGCAAGATAAATGTCCACCGCCCAGCCTGGATTTAAGCACGGGAAGGCCAATAAAAGGTTGTTATTTCCGCTCTCCCGCTTTATCTAAAACAGCCAGACAAAACAAATGAAAAGGCTTTTGTAGAAAATCTTAATTGTGGCTGGACAGTTGTAAACTCATTAAGAGCCGAATTCCAGACAGTTTGCAGACCCGTCATTTATTACACACTCTTAATGCTGATTCTTTGAAGTTGCCTCTGTCTGCAACAACAGAGGGCGTCCCAGCATCCCCAAATACTGACTCGGGGATCAATTAGGGGGTTTTTGTGTGTGTGTGTGCACGCCAGAACGAGCTCCCTTTTGCTAATTAGAACACATCAAATCTTACCTCGCATTTATTTCCCTTTTTTTTTTTTTTTTAAGGTGAAGGCGAAAGCATTTTTTTTTCCCCCCGCAGTTCTGCACATCTGTAAACTTCTTGCCGGCTCCCTAAGTTTTGTCTTCAGCCCTGCAGCGTTTTACACCCCATAAACGGTTACAGCAGTCATTTTCTTTTATTGCACTGTAGTATGGCTCTGAATTTTCCTAACAACAACTTCTGCCAAGACCATAAGCGTGTTCCGTCCTATTTTGCTTTCAATACATATACATATATATATATGTATATATGTGTAAAGGTACCTTCATAAAACAAGGATTTTATTGTTATTCGCCATATTTGCAAACAAGGGTCTGTGTGATGTAGAGCTGTGCTGCGATTCATGTTATGGAGGCTATCCACCGTGAGCAGTAAGATGTCCGCCCAAAACAAGGGTAAATTTCAGCAAGCTCATAGACTTTGCTATTTTCTTTTGTTGCTGAGCTTGGTTTGGCTTGGGGCGGCGGGGGAGGGGTTGGTGCAATGGGGAGGGGATGTATGGAAATCTTCCACTCCAAAGAAATCGTCCTTCTCTTTTTAAAATTAAATACAATTTCGTGTTCTCTGTCGTAGACTGTTCCCAGCCCACCGCTTTCTTTCGGCTAAATCAGCGACTAAAATTGACACCATAAATTCTACCATAATTGTCAGTAAAATTTTATCTGATTCTATATCTATCTATAAATACATATATAATCTGAGGCGCTAGTAAAACGCAACGGGTTGTATTTATTTGCCAAGGGACATTTAAAAGGAAAAAAAAAACCGCAAAAATGAAGGCAAGGGAAAGAAAAAAGTGGATGACGTTTGAAATAACATATTTTGCATGGGCAATTATCTCTAGCAGGGAATTTGAAATTAACGCCCTGGTAAGGCGAGCCTTCTCACAGGGGTTGTGGAACCACACTTAGCGCTGGACATTTTCTGGTGGAGGCTAATTAACAATCTCAGTTCAAATGTCACTGTCTGAGCAGATTAACATTGTTGTCCGCGCTAAAGAACGTCGGACATTTTGGTTTGGTCCTATTTCCACCGCTCCGGCGGCGAATTTTATTAAAACGGCGTTCGCTCGGCACCGTGCCCCGCTGCCATCCGAGGGGCTCCCTCCGCGCACTGCTAAGCACCAGTTTAGCAAATCACGCCCCGAAGGGGGAAGAAATCCCTACCCTCAGAGAAGCTAAGGCATTTAGGATCTGAATCTGTCAATTTCGGATAAAAATAAGACCAAATTTCCATCACCTGGGGGCTGCGTTTATAAAATCGAGGGGTTGCCTTGGTTCGAAAATAATACCACTCCTCTCCTCGCCTCTGCAGCTGCCCTAGCCCCGCCACATCTGCTGGCGAGATTCGGTGTGCCGTGGAAGAATCTCTCCTCAATAATCTTAAAACATCACAAAATATAAAAGAATCAATATATTTTATTTGGCAAAAAGTTAAATATCATTTCAACACAACGATTTGGTCAGTAGGCCATGAGGTAACTCTTTCAAAATAGACAGTGTACGTTCTGCATTAACATAACTTCCCAGATTTTTTTTCTAATCGATACAAATTTACAATAACCAAATGTAGGTTTTTATAATGTATAATTTATTATCAATAAAATTAACCTTCATTACAATAACCATCAAATCATTCGATTAAAATTCAAACATAAACCATAGGTAGTTACCCTTTTCACATATACGTATAGCTCCGAAATCTGCTAACTGCTCACTGGTGCAAAAACAATATTTAAGCTAGTCTGTTTATTTACTTTTTTTTTTTAATATATAGATTATATATACAACCGACAAAGACAGTACTATATATGTATCAACTGTGCATACTAAAATGACTTGCTTCATATTTTGAGAACCGTAATTCCCAGACATCCCGAACGAACGGTTTTTCTACCTTTTTTTTTTATTATTTTGCATTGGGATATATATAATATATATATTTTACAATCAAAGGTTAACTGTCTAATTATACAGAAAAGACTTAATACACTACAGAGCTATACTCTATGCAATTTTTATAATAAACAACCTGAGTTCAAATTGAATTCTAGCTTACACCATTACATCCGGTACAGCACCCAAGCACATAAATTGAGTCACAAACATAATTACCACAATAAAACACAGTGTTCAAGTATTAGAGCAGAGATCTCTCTGCCACGCAAAAAGCGAATAAAATTAACTACGTAGACTAAACTATACAGTCCGTAAATAGTTGTGCATTATGAAAAGGTAGTTTTTTCTTTTTTTTTTTTCTTTCCATACGTGAAGAAACAGGTAGATTTATACAAGCCAGTTAGACAGACTTTTCGTGCTAATGCCCCCTTTTTCTTTCCTATTAGAAAATTAAAAGTCTTACTGTACCTCTCCTGGCAATCTGGCCTCTGTGACTATCATTGTACAATCATAATCAGAATTTGCCAAGGGAAAAATGAGGCCTGGACCCAGACGCATTGAATGGCAGGGCTCGAGGGGATGATTTTTTTGTTTGTTTGTTTATTTTAACTTTTTTCTTTTTTTTTTTTCCTTTTACTTTAAGCATTTTCATTTAACCCATGTGTCGCCATCATTCGTCCTTCGCTCGATCTTTGTTGATTTTCTTCATTTTCATCCTCCTGTTCTGAAACCAGATTTTCACTTGTCTCTCTGTTAAATTGAGGAGTCTGGCCACCTCGTATCTACGGTCCCTAGTGAGATACATATTGAACAGAAACTCCTTCTCCAGTTCCAGTGTCTGATGCTTGGTGTAAGGGCATCGCTTTTTCCTGGTGGACCTTGCGTGGAGCCAGTTTGCAGCTGGATTATCTACAACGAAAACAACAAAAGTTCAGGCTGAGGGGGAGGGTGGGAGGTGGAGGGAGGGGGCTGGGAGGGAAATCCACGCAGAAAGAGCCCATCAGGTGTCCCGGTATTCGTGTTTAGGACGTGGCTCTCATTTCCCCAGGCACAGAGGCTCGTGAGGCACAATGGACTCCAAAATACAGACGCATGGGGAGGTCACACGCAACCACACGCGGCAAAGCGCCGTTGCCCCCGCCTCCCCTCGCCTTTTTTATTGTTTGGAGATAATACAATTTTTAAATACTTTCTCCTCCTCTCTCTTCCTCACTCTCTAACTCCCTCCCTCCTTCCTGGCCTCCCCACACCTCAAACTGCCAGCCCGGGGAGTAACCAGCCAGATCAACATGTCATCGAAATTGTTTGTCTTTTTAATCTCTACCTTCTCCTGTGTCATCCCTGGCAAAACCCAGGGAGCTGGCGAGTTAATCTACAGCTGGCATAATTAAACCCTCGCCCTCTTAGGACCCTTATTCGCACGGCGTTAATCGCGATAATAATCCCGGGGCGCTCTGCCACCAGTCTCGTAGTCCTGGGAGCATCCAGCCCGGGGTTTTCCACCGAGGAGACGAAAGGGGGAGGGGAGGAACCAAGTCAACGGCGAGGTTTCTGTTCTCAGCCCAGCAATAGCCGCCCTGTCCTGAGAGCGGTCTCAAAAAAGATCTGATTCACATCCAGTGCTTTCTAGGCACCCCTCTCCCCGGCGTCTGCCCACGCCTGGGAGCGCGGCGAGGCAGGAGGATGTGAGCACGTCCTGCTGAGTTTGCTGGGGTGGCAGGAGTGGGGATGGGCGGCTATTGCTTTTCTCTCGCTCGCTCTTTTTTTTTTTTTTTTAATTTTTTTTTTTTTTTTTTTGGTAAGTTGCAGTTGTAGGGTGGGTTTTTGTTTTCCTTTCACCCTGGAAAGCCAGAGCCGTCCTAGATCCCGTTCGAGCCTGAGAAAGGCAGCGCTGGCTTCTGCAGATGGCAGACCCCGGCGGGCTGGCGCAGCGGCGGCGGCAGCGGCCGGTGCTCGGCCGCGTAATTAGCCCCAGCGCCTCGACACCTCCCCGCGGCCGGCGCAGAGCCCTGAAGTCCATTACCCTCGCCGTCCCACTTACTTGGATCGATCTGCGGTTTCTCTCCGTTTGCCTCACTTTCTCCATTGCTTTCAGAGAATGCGCCTTCGTGGCTTTGCTTATCCCTATCAACTGGAGGAGAACCACAAGCATAATCAGAGAGAGACAAAGTGTGAGTGTCAAACGTGGTACAGTCAGCCCTCCTGGCCGCCAGCGGTTCAGGTTTAATGCCGTAATGCCTGCTGGTAGGTAACCCGGGGAAAGACAAGGAGCCCGGCACAGGCTCAAGCCACGAACGCATGTACCTGCCGTCGGGCGGTGCCACGGGCGCCTGGTGGTGCGCGTAGGGGTGGTAGACGGCGGGGACGCCGCTGGCGCCGGCGGGGTGCGCGGGGCTCCAGGGGGGGCCGAAGACGGGCGCCTTGGGCTGGAAGCTGCAGGGGGCCAGCTCGGGGTGCTCGGCCAGCGCCGCCGGCCGCGGCGGCGGCCCCAGCGGGGCGGGGGCGTAGCGGGGCGCCGCCAGCTCGTCCCCCTCCGGCACCAGGAAGGAGTCCACGTAGTAATTGCTGAGGGTCCCGGGAGCCGACATGGCGGGCGGGCGGGCGGCGGCGGACCCGCCGCGGTTCGGGGCTGCGGGTTTCACGTAACAACTTGGTGCTGGCGGAGAAGTAGAGTCAGTAATAAGTTGAGGGCAGCGCAGGCGCCCATTGGCTGCGCCTGTCACGTGGCGGGGGAGCAGAACAATAAAGTATAAATCAGTCCGCGGGCTATTAATGGGTCAGTGTTTTCCAGCCATAATTTTTATAGCGAGGCCATATGTTTTTATGCAAAGGGATATTTGAGTTATACGGCGGGGTTTGTTTTAATTGCGGCCAACTGAGATTAAAAGATCAGATTCCGTATTACAGCCCCCCTCCCCTCTTTCTCTCTCTCTTCCTCTCTCTCTCCCCTCTCTCTTTTTTCTTCTTTTTTTTTTTTTTTTCGTTTAAGCGGACTATTTTATATCAAAATTAATCATCCCATCAGTGGGTCGTGTTCTCCGCGAAAAAAAATCCCGCCACCCTTGTGATCGGAGACCTTCACATAAAATGATACAATAACCGAAGCAATAAAAAGAGCAAAATAGTAGTTGCGGTATACTGTATTTAAATATACATTTATTATATTTCATAAGGAGTTATTGTTTCGGGAGCCACGGGGTTGTTATTAAGTCAGTAACTATGAGCGCGCTCATTTGCATCGCTGTGTTTCACAGCAGTAAAAATTTACGAGTGCTTGGAAAGGTTAAATTATACTATTGTGTTTAGTTTGGGAACCCACTGTAAATAATACCGTTCCGTTCGGCTCAGAGCTGGCAGCGGAAAGCCAAATTCAACGTATCCCCTTTCCGAAACCCCGGCGCAGAGCCGGCCCTCCCCGCCCGGCCGGAGAAGGACAGGGGCAGGCGCTGGCTCGGTATTTAGCCCGGCCCGCACACCAAACTGCACTTCACCACCCCACCCCGCCGGGCACGGCGTGGCAGTGACCGAAACACCCTCCTCGTCCTCCCCGCCGCCCCTGCCCTTGGACCGGGGACCCCTTCGCCAGGCCGGGGAGAGGAGCCGGGGCTGGGCGGCGGTGCGGCGGCGGCCGGAGGGGAGCCGCCGTCCTGGCCGGGAGGGAAGGAGTGCGGGCAGAGCCGGGCGGCGGTATTTATCACCACAATTAATTCTTCAACTATGCAGGGAAGCAGCGGGGAGAAAGGGGAGAAAATGCCCCGTCTCCCCTCTGCCGAAAGGCACCCTGCTTCTCCAGGCGGCTATCAAAGGGGCGTTCGCAGCCGGCCGTCCGGCATTCTGGTGAATCAAATTTATGTGCAAATATAGTTATTTATTTGCTGGCACCTCCTGTGACTGCAGGACACACGCTAGCGGCATCGGAAGCCGAGCGGAGGGTTACAATCCTCCGCAGAAGGAGGGGAGGGTGAGCGGGGGAAAGTAAGAGGCGGCCAGATCCAAGTCCAGTGTTAGGAATTAAAGTAGTGGCTGAGCTCTTGGCAAACATGCCTGCGACTCCCTGGTTTCTCCCTGGCGGACATTCACGCTGTTTATCCCCGTGGCTGGCGAAGGAGCGCGGTCACTAAGATGCAGGGGGCACAAAAAAATCTCCGTGAGAGGCTCAATTTACTCGAAATATCTTGTATTGAAAATAGAGCCCAGCAAATGGTAGGGACGACTGAGTAATTATTAAAATCGCATGTAAATATTGTGGATGCGAAAGTGTGGTTTTAATTAGTTTTGCATCGCTATGTGGGCTCTCTCCCTCTCTCTCGCTCTCCCTTCTTTTTCTTTTCATGTCTTCTCAACAGTTTAATCCGAAATCTTACAGAGGGCCTATTTTAACACCGGCTCTCTCCCACATTCAAAATTACAAAGGCTCATAATGAAACTATTATTCCCCATTAGAGTTCGAAAATCGTGGAACAGTTCAAGATCTCAATAAACAAGGGGGTCGTTATTTTCTAACAATTTTAAAAATGCAAATAAAGGTCTCTCTCTCTCTCTCTCTTTTTTTTCTCCCATTGTATAGACCCTCCGTAATAGAAAAAAATAATTGTATTTCTTTCCTGGAAAGACGGAACTCCACGTCATTTGTATTTATTATTAAGAGTCAGCTGTGGTGAAATGTGATTGTAGAACTTCCTTTTTCCATTCAGAAAAAATAATCCTAGCTGCAGGAGTCCTGGATGTTTATATTCGAATTTGGGTTCTCAACTTCAGCAGCGGGTTTTATTTTTTTGGTTCGTCACCAAAACTAATAGCAAATGAATAACAATAACAATAGCGCTTAAAAGAACGTGACTGCATTTTTATTTCCCCTGTAAAATTCCGCATTTGTTCGCTGCCAACATCCAAGAGGCAGGAGAGGTTGTACAGAAAGTATTAGGAGAAATACAGCAAATAATTTGATCTTTTTCACGTGGTTACGTTGCTGATAATTACGCCGGGTTATTCAACACTTTTATCTCCGTTTAAGATCCATTTTCACCCAAAGTACATTTTTCATACGAGCCACGTAGGCGATTTCTCTTCATCAATTTACTTTGCAAATTACTTAAGGTTTTGGTGACTTACACCTTCGGGGGCAAAAGACCCCAAACAGGCCAGAAACAGACATGGACATGAAAATACTATATGAAACCAGAATTCCCAGGAACGAAGCACTGCTGGAGCGATCGTGTCCGAATAAAGTACTCCCTGTCCTCCATCCCAACATAACCGAACAAGCAGAGCTCCCATTCCGCTAGCTCCAGCACCCGGCTGCATCAGGAATGATCCCGTCGGTTTTTTAAGCGGGGGGAGGACATCTGCAAGCGCTGCTTCATTAGCCACGCACCACAGAGGCGCTCAGCATACGCGGGCGCGGGGCAGGAATTCGCGGGCGTTGGCGATCTCTCCTGAACGGGAAGTTCAGGATCGCCTTTCCCAGGGTTTCCTGCCACGGCAGACCTCTCTCACGGAACCAGTGGTGGTACGAAGCCACGGAGGGGTTTTGGCACAGTGAAGAGAAAAAATGATTCAGAATTTAGAGGAAGCAGTCCAAAATCAGGATGAGGCGATTCAACTGGGAATCAAAAGGGCAGAGGCAAAAGACGCCATACAGGCACACACACAAAAACAGAACTGTAAATACACTCCCCGAAATGTACACAGACACTGCAGATAGCCCGTCAGACCTTGTGTGGAGAGGCAAACATAAGCACTTTAAATTTGACTGCAATGCAGAGCTCTGCTCCTGCCCCGGCCGGGGACGACTGCTTTTCTGAGTATGGCTGAAATCCGCTATCCAAACTATTCTGAGCTCCTTCAGCCCAGCCTGAAGTTTCGAAAAAGTTCTTAGGTTTTACTATTGCTAATTTTTAAAGGCAAACATAATCACGACCGCTAAAAAATAAATAGAAATAAACGAGCAACGAGTGAGTTTTCTGTCCTTTTCCCCGCCCTCCTTTCCTCCGCGAAGGGTGCCCCGCTCCGCGGCCGCGGCTGCGCTGGCTGCTGGCGGAGGGCCCGGCGGGAGCCCGCCCATTGCCCGCGGTCGCGCTGCGAACACAAAAGGCGGCGGTGGCGGCGACGGCAGCGGGCCCGGAGAGGTCGCTGTTGCCCGTTCCGCCGCCGCGGAGAGCCCGCACTGCAATCGTGATCGTAACCGAGGCCTTGCGGGACAGCCGGCGCCCCCGGGCAGCCCCGGCGTAGCGGGCCCGACGGCGGAGGCACGGAGCCGGCGCCGGGCTCCGGCAGCATCAGCCTCCCCAGCACGGGGCCCGAGAGCCGCCGGCGGCCCCGGGCACCCCCGCCGCCGGTGGGTCCACCCGGCCGCGGGCGCTGCGCTCCGGGCCCCAGTTTTTGATGACGCCTGGAGTGGGGCAGGTAGATTTGATCTCTCCCCACCCCCTCCCCCAGGCGCGCTTTCAGGTCTCTTGGTTTTTAATAAACCCAGATTGAAAAATAAAACAGCCACCCACCTCCCCCCGGCCCCCCGAGCTCGACCCACGCCGAGCGGAATGCAAAAACGCACCTGACCTTGAATGCAGCAAACGAGATATATTAAAAACCCGCAAGCAGGCAGGGACTCGCTTTGGAGCTAGCTAACCTTGAAGAACTTGTCAAGCTTCCCCCCTCGGCTGCCGTGTTTATCTGAGGAATCAAAGGAGGCTCCGCTGCAGATGGGAAACAATGGCATTGGGACTTGACGCCTACAGTTCACTTCAGCGCTAAGATTTCTTCGGGTAGAAAGGACCCTCGCACCAAGCATACCTGGTGATGATATCAACTGAAGTAATTAAGGCAGTTTCGTGCTGTAGAGAGAAAGGTGGAGCCCCAACAACATGAAACTACCTAAACCACAGAGCAGTTCTCAGGCGCTAATTATTACTTTCCCCATTGCCGTGGTCCTTAACGCAAGGATCCCGCTACGAAAATAAAACCAGAAACGTGACTAAAACATGCCTCTCGCCCTCCCGCCCACCCCGCCGGCGTCCCTCCGCGCCCCCCGGCCAGCCTCGGGTGGGTTAATGAAAACAAGAGTAAAATATAATAACAACCACCCACACACACGCGCGCGGGCAGCTTTCGCCTTTCCATGCAGATGTAATCGGGGAAAAAAGGGCCGTGCACGACAATGTTACATCACGAAAAGCTAACGGCTCCCAAGAAGCCCGGGTTCAAAGTCTGTCCCCCCCTCCTCCCGGCATACATATACCCTTGCAAGGAAGCGTTAGCTGTCTCGTCTCTTCCAGCCTTCCTTTTGCGTTCCCTTTGTGCAAGACCCTACTAGCTAATCATGCAGCAAGGAAGAGAGGATGCAAAAAAAAAAAAAAAAAAAAAAAAGAAAAAAGAAAAAGGGGGAAAAAAAAAAAAGCCAGCCTGTGTGAAATAAGCTCTTCCACATGCAGCCAGGTAGGGAATAGCCTTGTCTGGAGGGGCCCGCTGGCAGGAAGGCGAGGCTGGGGTCCCCCCCGCCCCCGCCATGATCTCACCTTTACGATTTCTTCTCAGCCCTGAGATAAAGCTAGAATTTTGTCAACGTCCTCTGGAGTTAAAGATCTCCGCACACTTGTAGGTGTTCGATTAACAAAAAGAAAAAAAAAAAAAAAAAGGAAAAAAAAGAGAAGAAATATATCGTTTCCCTACCCTCAAGAAATAGTAATTTGCTTCCTCAGTCTATGCAGTTCCTCAGTCAACTGAAACCACTCGTTCAAGACAGCAACAATCCAGATATACTAGCAAGTCATAAAACTGAACAAAAGCCGACAAACCTTAGAGCACCATCGCTATATGGCCCAGACAAATTACGACCGTCTAGGTAATATTTAAATAGATTCCTAAAGTAATTGCAGGGGGTTTAGGCAACTATTCCTGTTGTAAAAGTTCTCGAAGACATAAAGTAGAACCTGAGGATAAACAGTCACAAAAAGAGGTAAAATTAAAAGGATTCATTCCACGATTTTTTTTTATTCTTCTATGAGAACATAAACATCGTCTTTTTCACGCACAGCAGCATTACAATATTAATTTATTCCGATTTAAGGTAAGAACTAGATATAGCTAGAACTAACATTTATAATAACGATAGAATGCATTTGCTTAAAACAGTATCGGCATTTTAATAATAATAGACATTTATCCATATTTGTATTTATAGCTTTTCCCCTTCTTTCTCTTTTTTTTTAATATTTTTAAATTTTTTTGACCTATATGTTTGACCCTTTAATGAATGTAACTTCACAGTATAAAGGAAGACGAACATATTCTCCCTCACAATCTCAGACTCTGGCTCAGAAAGTCCATCTGATGTTCAGGATATATACTTTCAGTGAAATTAGTGAGGAAAAAAGTGACTATTTTCTTTTCAAGGGGGAATTTCTGTGTGCTTGTCATGCGTTACCAATGGTAACGTTATATATAGACACAAAAGAAAATCACCAAATTCACATATTTAAGCAAAACTACATTAAGTAAATATCTACAACCAGCGAGAGAAATTCAGAGGTAAGTGTAATAATTTAGTCCATGAGTAAAACGAAATCTTTTATACCTTTAAAGAGAAGATATTTCATTTTCCTGGCCAAATTTAAAGCTGTGATATTGGCTTTTAAGGTAAAGTGTAAAAAAAAAAAAAAAAAGAAAAAACATTCTTAACACCCGTTCCCGTGAAACCCTTTTAAAGGATGCCTGCATTTCATTATTTTAAGTCCCGCTTTTCGAAGGAAAAAAGGGGGAGGGGGAGAAAAGGCAAACAGAGAAGGGGAAAGCTCCCAATATATAGAAATATGGCAACGCTTAAATTCTTCATTGTGCAGCTACGTACAGTCCAAGTTACAGCACTTATATTTTAAAAGAATGCACCTTTAGCTAGGATTGTTTACTTTTCAGAGAGACAGATAGGGAGAAACATATTTGCAGCTCCTGAAATGGTATTTTTGTGTTTCAAAGCTTAGAGGAACAAATTGGCCCCGGGAAAGGCTGAAAGAAGAGGGGAGGTTCACACACGGCATTTTGTGCTTTAGCGTGACTTTAGTCCGCCCACCCCCCAAAGTAGCTCTTAAGAGGTTAAGGACATATTGAGAGCGCCTAAAATCGTTAATCCATACAGGTGCGGATGAATACAGCCTAGGAAAATGATACTGGCTCTTTAAACCATAAAGATGTGTTTATAGGTTCATCAAGAGAAATTAAAGTTGGCTGTGAGCTCCCGAATCCTATTCTCTCTGTTCATTTTCTTCAGTTTCATTCTGCGGTTCTGAAACCAGATTTTAACTTGTCTGTCTGTGAGGTGGACTGTGCGGCTGATCTCTAGGCGACGCTCACGAGTCAGGTACATATTGAATAGAAACTCCTTTTCCAGCTCGAGAGTTTGATGCTTGGTATAGGGGCATCGTTTCTTTCTGCCACTTTTTGCCGTGAGCCAGTTTGCTGCATTTTCTCCTTTTGAATTGCCTAGTTTTGAGAAAGTAAAAAATGGACGTTACCATCGGGTAGGAGGCAAAGAGTTGTGGGGGAGAAGGTGGAAAGAGCATCTGTGCGTGTGCCTGTGTCTGTGTGCGCGATGGGCTCACTCCGCCAGATGCGGAGAATTGGAATGTGGGGTGTCCTTGAGGGAACCGAGAGCTTCAGAACGGTTTCCCAAAGGTTTTGGATATGTCCGGGTAAGAACTGCCACTGCTCAAAAACCTCCGGACAGCCTCTGGTGGGGCAGCGTGCCCCGGATTGTAGTTTATCTCCGACCCTCCAAAACGAGCTCCTACCCTCTCCCTGTCGGCCATTCCGAGCCCTTTGGTACTGGGGGCAGTTGCTGAAGGGCCTGCAGTCTTATTTCCTTCCCCCCAGGCACCTGCTTCCAAAAAAACAAAGCCTCCGGGTCTGGATTTTGTAAGCGTGCTACGGAGGTGGAAAACAAGGTGAGCTGGGGAGCCGGAGCCTCCCTGCCTTCAGTCCCTGCCTTCCCGGAGAGCTTCGCCATGGCCTTCTCAATTCCAACCATTTTGGGGAAGAAAAAATACGGTCATAACAATAATAAAAACGTTTTGAGCTGATTTTTAACAGTGGAACTGACTGGGAAAGAGGTAACACCAATCCCTTGATGGCTCGGAGTGGTTAGTGGTTTGGGGTTGGCTCTCTAACAGTTTTTCGCTGACCCTTCTTTTTTTTTTTTCCTTTTCTTTAAATGCTACTTTCCAACGGGTCGCCTGAAAGGAATAAAAGGGCGTCCGAAAGGCGGACGGAGAGAAGCTCCTGCTAAGTCTGCCGTCCGTGGAAGGGGAGTTATTTTTTGCCATGGGGACACGAAAGGGAAATAAATAAGGAAAAGTATAAATAACAGCTCTGTTATTTAGTGTAGATGCTGAAGGATATTCGCCGTGCATTCATCAGTCTAATTTGATAGCAGCTCATAGATGGCACATTTCAGAGCGGTTGTTATTCCGAAAAGCATTCTGGATCGTAAAATATAACTTACCGCGTTAATAGGTTTATTTATTGGCACTGCCTATTGCTTATTTTGGATGCTTTACAAACATCTCTGTTATCTGGTAGGCACCTTCACATCACGGGGGAGAGATTGATCTTGTTTTTCTATATGTTTTAGCAGCATGCAGGCTAAAGTTGCCCATAGCGGAGGCTCTAAGGGTTTTAAACTATAGGATGGACATTAATTTTTACGGCAACCCCATGCCCGAATATTACAAAGTTCAGAAGGTCAGTCTGAGCAGCGCTTCTTGGCAGCCCCGCGGGGCAGCTGGGATCCTCCTTTCGCATTTCAATGCCACTATGATCCTGAACGACTATTTTTTTCTTTCTTTCTTTTTTTTTTTTCCTTTTCTCTTTAATCATCACTACCACCATCACCATTCGCTTACCTACAGGCTCTTTCTCTGGAGAAGCTTTGCTGCTCTCTGACGGAGCTGGAGAGAGATCCTCTGCGGTGGAAGATGAAGCCTGGGTTTCGTCCTCCCTCTGGGAGACGCACGCCAAGGGGCTTGGGGAGCGTTCCTCATCCTCCTTCCTCCCCGGCTCCGGGACGGGAGGCAAAGATGGAGGCGTCTGGAAGCGGCCGGGGGGCTGCGGAGGGAAAGGGGCAGCCCCGGCTGGCCCCGCGCCGTAGTTCTTGGAAGTGCCATAAGCCTGGGAGAGGCGGAAGTAGCCCGGGACGGGGACCCCGCCGCCGCCGCTGGCTGGGCTGACCTCGGCACTCAGCCGGGGGAAGGGAGCGAGGTCTGTGGCGGCCGAGCCCTTGGGGCATTTCTCTGAGTCATAGAGGCAGTAGGAGCTCTCCTCCTTAATGCTTGTAGCGAAGGAGCACGAGGTGGCCTGCTGGCTCTCCGGCTCTTCCATGCGACAGGACCGGGGAGGATCTAGCCACACTTCCATCCCTGACACGTAGGAGTGCGAGTTGGGGACCATGCTTTGAGAAGTACCTTCATTGCGTTTGCCCAGAACAGGGAAAAGTCCGCAGCTTTGCAGCCCGTAGGACAGATCGGACGCCTGTGGCAGGTAGATACCACTGTTGGGATAGTAGCCGCCTCCTCCTCCGCCTCCGCCTCCTGCTCCCGCCGCTTCCCCTCTGCCCGAGCTGATCAGGGAGTCTACCAAAAAAGAGTTTGCAGACGGGCTCTCCGAGCATGACATTGTTGTGGAATAATTTGGCGAAGGGAGCAGATAGCCCTTTCTGGCTGACATTTCTTGTGCAAAACATGCTGAATATGATGAGAGATACCCCCGCACCACGGCAGGCGCCCGCAGCCAATGGAAGCCCGGGCCTCCCCAGCAACCCCTCCCCGTCTGGTTTCGTATGCACAGAGCTGCTCTCAGGTCGACCTCTGAATTTGAAAGATAGATGTATATTAATGTGTAATATGGATTTCCATACACACAGGCGCGCGCACTTCCACCGTATGGGCGAGCGCCTGCGCCCAGGCGGGAGCCGCACTCCGGGGAAGGGGAAAGGGGAAGGGGAAAGGGATAGAGGAAGGGGAAGGGGAAGGGGAAGGGGAAGGGGAAGGGGAAGGGGAAGGGGAAGGGGAAGGGGAAGGGGAAGGGGAAAGAGAGGGCTGTGCTGGTACTGGCTCCAAGTTTTGCTCCCCTCTTATCACACACACCGCTATAAAACAGCCCGGCGGTCCTGATGTTTATTATACCTAGGCTGAAGCCGTGTCCAGATGAAGCTTTTACTATCGCTCCTCTCTCCCCGTGGTTGGGCTTTCCAGAAGCAATGCCCGCTCACCTCCCTCCGCAGCCTATGTGTCACACGAAATTAATAAAGCCACGGCTCGCCCGGTGTTTTATGCTCAGCCTCTGCTCATTTTATTTGATTGTCTCGTTTTTTTAAGAAATAAAAGACGTGTTATTGTTTATCACGGATCATTGAAAACCGTAAAGGGGCCTGGTGCCTCCCGCCTTAAACTACCGAGGAAGGGGGCTGCTTGCAGCCTAACATCACCGCCACGACGCCAGGCTGGGCTTAATTTTCCTGGAGATAAAATGATCGCCGCTGCGCTGAGGAATCTCTTAGGGAGCAATTCCACTCTGGGAGGATTGATTATGCGGTTGCAGCTTCTAATGCTTTAGTTAACGCTGGATTCTTACCGAGGTCTGATTACCATTTAAAATATAAAGCCAGACATATGTCACAGAAAGAATCCAGACGCGAGCAGTTCAAATGGATCCTCGCAGGATGCTGCGTACCGTGTTTATTGATGTGTTTATATTTGGACGATCATTTTTATATCTCCCCTCCCTCCCGCTCCATTTGGGTCTTTTCACTTTCGCCTCTTCAAAAGCATCGTCTCCGTTAAGCAATGTACTAAATAATAGAAATAAGAGTAGCTAGATAAATACCGAGATACTAGACAGCCCAGTCCAGTCGATATGTAATTGTGGCGGAGGTAGCAGACAGATAGCAGACAGGCAGGGACGCAGGCAGAGAGACACATAGATTTCGTAATGAAATGCTTAATGATGACTTGCTTTCACTTCCATCATCTCTCGCTTATGCCATTTTGAAGTCGCCTCACTGCCTGGCCCGCGGAATCAAGGGCACTTTAGTTCAAGGGGAGCCTGCGGCTGCCTAGTTCCCGCTGCCCATCCCTAAGGAGCATCACTTGCTCCTCTCTCCCTCACTCCGCCTGGAGAAGCAGCCATCGGCCGGTTTCCGCTTCCAGCAGGTCGGGCGGCCGAGAGCCGCCGCCGGGCACCCGGCTGCCGTGTCCGGGAGAGCACCGGCGGCGGTGCTGGGGCCGCTGCCCGCGGGGCGGGGTGGTGCCGGAGCAGGCGCGGCGCCCCGAATTCCCCGGCCCCTACCCTCGGCCTTCGAAACCCCCAGGGAGCACTTCTTCCCCCTCGCCCCACGGATCTGTCAAGCCCCACGTGGTCTTGTCTCGCAATATTTGCCTGCCACGGGCAAAAGCTTTTTTTCCACAGCGTGACATTCCCCTGGAGGAATCCCTCCTCGCGGCAGGAGGGCAGTGTCCCTTCCCGCGGGGGCCTCCCCAGCGTCCCTCCGCGCCGCCGGGAAGCACCAGGGCAGGCAGGGGATGCTACAACTTTGAAACACCCATAAAATCTCTGTGGAAAGGCGCCTGATTTTTCCAGCGTGGTGGGGCTAGCATCACAGCGCGAATTCCTTCTGACCGGCCCGTGGGATGCGATGGCAGGGGTAGATCTCCCAGCCTATAGAAGCCCTTCGAGGTTTTTCTCCTTCCATCATTTCCTCCTGTAACATTGCTTGTGATTTCCCAACCCGACTAACTTCGGATGTGTTAATGTGCGATGGACGAACCCTTATCAGATTCCTATGAGGGCCATATCATTACTAACAAAATTAATACCACATAAGGAACTGGTTTATTGGCTGGTATACAGGAAGGCTATTATCAATAGGCTTAGCTTCATAAATACAGATCTAAATAAAAAGAAACGTGAGCCCAGAGCCGCCTTCCAAATACATTTCTCTACACAAGTCAGGTATAAAAATTACTCTGGGGAAGTCCGCTCTTGCGGTATGTTTATTTTCCATTTGCCAAATTAAATAGAAACGGATTGCAAATCTAAAAGCCATACGGAATGGAGGAGAAACGCTTGAAATCATTCCAAAACTGTTTTTAAAATAAGCAGCTCCCTTTTAAAAATGGGATTAAAGTGAAGGAAAGTACTATAAAAAGTACTCTGCAGTCCTCGTCAGCCGAAATGACTGGGAGTGCATCGATGAGACGCGAGTTGGCTTCTCCTCCCTCTGCGACCTGATGCAGGGGAATCAGACAAAAGGCACGGAGGCCGGTGAGATTTTTTGAAGGTGTTCTTTAGCCTTCCCGTTTAGGTTTTGCAGCAGTGGGTTACCCCACCCCCGTGTCAGGTCCCGCGGGAGCTGCCGTGGGCTGTTGTGTTGACCGCAGTAAACGGAGCCGGTTTGATGGTCAAGGCACCGACCCCGGCTAGATCATGAACTCAGCTCGGCGCTGCATTATCTCCGCTTTCTTTAATCGCTAACAAGGCCAAGGCAAATAGTAACCAGCATCATCAAACCCAGCGAAGTAAAACTAATAATGTTCGCTTGATTCGTAACTATAAAAGATAATGGTCAATTCTGACTAAACTGAGCTAATTTGGCATGCGCTGAGTGCAGCTACTGCGTTACCAGCGCTTAACAATGTGTCCCTTGGAACTTAACCCCTATTTAAAAGAAATTTTAAAGAATATTGTGGACGCCAGGGGACGAGAATTACTTTCTTTTTAATTCTACTTCTGTAAGTAAAGCTATCCGAGGGTCTATAAAACCGAGCAAATAAAATTCTGATAAATATCAAAGCCAGCGAGAAGGTGTTTTCGTGGAGAATCTAAATTCATGGCGTACATAGACAATACTATCAAAATAAAATTTTATTGATCTAAGAAAAATATAATAGATGCATTAATAGCGTCGTTAAGCCGTTTTATTGGTTGAACTAAAATTAAAAACAAAAAGGGAATAAATAAAAACCGACAGCTCAGCCTAAGCAAACTCTGACTGGAAATCTCAAAACGTATCGTGTTAAACCATGATTTATCTTTTTATTATTGGCCCGTATAACCCAAAAGATCAGCGCTGTTAATCCAGAGACGCATTTTGCGAGCTAATTAAAATATGCTTTTATTTGTAGACATGGGCAAGCTGCAATTTGTGAAAACGTAAACGGCCTTGCAGTCTGTGCGGGAGTGCATGCGCCGCCTATCTGAGAATACAGCCGTGGACTACATTTTATACAGCTCCAAAAATTAATGCGATCAGACTATAGTTATTTAATATTGGAACTGTCAGCTCCCTGGAACGTGTGTGTGTGCCAGATTCCTCTTTTTTCTTTTTTTCCTTTTTCTTTTTTTTTCCTTTCCTTTGGATTTGCTCCAAAGAAGGCGGATTTCAGACAGGAGGTTTAGGAACAGCGTCTGTGCCAAGTTAGGTGACAAATGACGGCCCCACTAATTTTATCTTTACTAGAAATTCTTTCACGCTGGTGGTGCTGCTGGGGAGGTTGGCTTGTTTTGGCGGATTATCTTGTTAAAAATTAGGCTGCGATTTAATTTTATTCCAGCCATCCGGAGGCTTGCTCGCCTAACTATGTTTTATATTATACATGTATCGTTTTACTTATTTGGATTAGGAACATATTTTGCGAGTAATTCTGACGAGTTTCAAATGCTGGTGTGCGGCAGGACAAAATACACCCAAACCAATTCATTAGGGCTTTATTTCCTCGCCGTTTTCCGGCACTGACGAGAACAACGGGGCTTTCTATTGTCCAGAGAGCCCCAAACACCATGCAGAAGCAACAACGGTATCGGGTTATACATGTGTGGGGAAAATACTGCATGCCCAAGTCTGTCTTTTAAGTGTACCCTTTCTATTGCGAGAGATGAGCCGCACAGCTCTATTAAGCATTTGAAACTGTAGCCTTTCTCCTTTTTTTTGTAGCTGTCTTCCCTTTAAGGAAGATCTGAATGCATATAGATTTTTTTTTTTTTTTTTTTGGTTGTGGTATAGCTTGGCTGTCAGACACACACGTTGGCCAGAAGTTTCGATTTCAGAGCATTTAATGAAAAGATTGTGACCCAAACAAAAAAAAAAAATTAAAAAAAAATATAGACAACAAAACACAAACCCAATGAGCTTATGAAAAAGCCTCCCAGGGGTTTGGATGTGGTATGTGAGCTGAAGTTGAGTACACGATTAATTAAACACAGTGTAGACACTGAGCTGGCTTCCCCTCTTCCCTCCAAAACATGCAAACCCAAATAATGTGAAATAATAAACAGTTATTGTAAGAAACAAGCTTGTTTTTTTAAAATATTATCCTATGACCGCGGCCGTCAGTAAACAATTCGTAACCAGAGGGCGCTTTAACTGCTGCTGGGGTCCCTTTGATTTATTCAGCCAAGTATTGAATGGGACAGGGAAACAACAAGGGGAAAAATAAATATTTGATCAAATATGCGGAGTTTAACTTGACTGGTGTAAAATGAAATGTTGCAAAGGGACCCTCAAATCTCCCTGCTTCTCACGTGGCTTCATGCGTCCTGGCAATGCGGAGGGAAGTCAAAAGGGATCAACATCCCCGAGCTTTTAATGGAGCATCTTTGATGAAATCGATAGGTTCCAATAATCATCTGAAACTGCTCTCTGTCGACTGAGCATGTGCTTTTAACTACACTTGCAACAGTCCCCTGGAACCACAATTTAAAAAATACTGCAGGCAACAGGCATAATAGACATAGAAGATAAAGGATAAAATCATATTTTTAGTTTTTGGGGCAGATATTTTAAACTCTGCCCTAAGAAACACGTGTATTAAAGTATGTAGCCAAACCAGTATCTTCTCCATACAATACCACCTTCCCGCCCACCCTTCTCAAATGGAGACATAAGAAAAACATGTGAAAATTTTATGGGCATGAAAAGTAACCTGGAGTTAGGGGTACTCGTAGAGAGGATAGAGTTTCAAAGCTACAATCCAGAGCAGCCCTGAGCACACGAGAATGAGTGACTATTGTTTGTTTACAGCACATGTGCTGATTAAGAAAGAAAGAAAGAAAGAAAGAAAGTTGAAATCTAAATCTGGTCTTGCACGAACATTGACTTAATATGCAATCACATAAACAGTTTTTTAGCATAAGTATGTCAAAGTTGTTTACCACAATCTGTGTCCAGCTGCAAGGAAGCAGACTACCCTTTAAAGTTACCAAACGACCCTAACTAAACTATAGTTCAAGACTAATAAGATCGTCAGAATTGTCTGTCATTTGCAGACTGTGTTGCCATAGATCTATTTGATTGAAGACACCTACTGTTCCACACATAAATGTCAAGTTTCATAATATTTCCAATGCTACACTCCTTTTTTTTCCTCCTTTTTTTTTTTTTTTTTTTCTTCTTTTTAATAAGTGGAAGAAAGCTACAAGTTACGCTGAAAAAATATTTCCAGATAACGTGGATTTTCCACGCGGCTGGCCAAAACTAAGAGAAAATAAAAGGTCAACTGCAGCTTCGAAAGTCCCTTCTATATTATTTCACATCCTAATCACCAACTTTTTGCATCCTTTCCCCTCCCTGCATTTCTTTTCCACGGTGCTCAGCGGTCAGGGCAAGGGCCACCCCACATCGCAGGGTACCATTCCGGTCACCGCACACTCCTCACCGTTCTCCATGCCGGATAGATGTATAAAACACTTACCTTCGCGCATTTCCTAACCCAAAGCCCAGAGGCTTTAACTCCACCGAGTAGCCCCTACGTCTCCCCCCTCCCCCGGCATCCCGAGCGGCTTTTTGTACAGCGGAGCCCGGTAAGTGCAATAATTATCCGTGTGGCTCCAGGGATGCAAAGTGAACAAAGGCCAAGATTTTCTCTTTTTTTTTTTTTTTTCCCTTTGCAGGGCTGCTCCCCTTGCCCCGGGCGGCTTTGACATTGATCTGAAGATCGCCATCTTGTGGCAAAGCAGCCCCTAAACCGCGGCCGACGTCCGTCCGTCCGTTCGTCCGTCTGCGCGCCCGCCCGCCCGCCGGGGCCCCGCGGCAGGACGGCGGGCGGGCGGGGGGACGGACAGACGGCGGCGGAGAGCAATGGTGGCTCACCTCCCGGTGTAAAAACCTCTGGGCGAACCTCCGCTGCCTTTGGAGCGATGCGTTTGGTACAGGCGAGCGGACGAGTCACGGACAGTTTTTATGGCCGCAATGTCACAGCAACACAGAGGATGCGATTTTATTGGGCTAGGAAATCCAAACCCCGACCACAGAAACTCCATGTTTTTACTGTCTCTAGGATTGGCTCTGAATACCAGTTAATTTTTAACCAGGAAAGGAAGCTTGTAGGCTTAACTTTCATTGCCATTCAGCTCTCCATCCACCCCTCTATCCCTCTCTCACCGTCTGTCCATCCATGTGTCTGTCTCCTTTTAACTGGCATTTCCCCTTGCATACTAGACAAACAAACAAACAAAGTCCCCTCTTCTCCCCTTCACTTTTCGACATTCCCTTTGGGCAAACGTTGTCTGGCCGGGTGGCGGTGGTCAACAAAGGCCCAAAGTCAGTAAGTCCTTCACCTCAAGGTTATGGGTGATGTCCAAGCAATACAGAAGTTCAAAGCCAGTAAACAATGCAAAAACAGAATCCACTTTCTTCTCCTGATTAGGATCAGGGTCAACATTAAAGATGCAAATACTCTCCTCAAAACACATTCCTATCTCAGCTATTGTTTGGTGTTTGGGGTTTTCTCCCCCCTGCCCTCTCCAACTTTCTCCCTCCAGCCCTCCTCCCCCCGCTGCCCGCCTCAGTCCCCCCCCTCCCTGCCTTGGAGATCAAGGACAATTTCAAACAGTCCATTTCCACCACACTGCCATGCGGATTCTTTTCCCCAAAGACAACAATTTTCTTAGGGCTCTCAAATTCTGGCCACATCCATCAGCTGGCTCGAAACTCCCCTTTGCTGCCAGCTTATAAAACGTGTCCCAAATGCTACCGACAAGCGTTTCTCCTGGGCACATGTGGCGGGGAGCAAACAGCAATGGCACATCCAACCCTGGAGCGCAGGACCTTGCCCCACCGGTGCTGGCAGGAGAAGGAGAAGGCCTAACACGTAGCGAGCTATGTACACACTTAATTTTCCTTTTCCTGTGACCCGCTGGAAGTATGCTCAAACAAGCCTATGTTCACTTGTTAACTCCAGAGTAGAAGGTTTAACGATGAAGTTCACAAAAGAAGTAATTCGCCCCAAATGGCCGAAGAAGGTTCGGAGGAATTTCGGGTCTCAGAGTTACATCGGATAAAAGAACATGTAGTAACGTAACACCAGAGTAAAAATATAAAGTTTCCTTTTTTTTTTCCTTTTATTTTCCTTGTGCGCTGTTCCACTGTATACATGCAACCAAATACTTGCGCATATTAAAAGAAAACTGTATATACATATAGATGGTACATATTGAAAACAGTGACGTCATATAAAGATATTGCATTTTGTGAATTGTGACAAAGAAATTACATCCATTTGGTAAAATTTATTAGTCAAAAACATTCTTATCACCACTTTGTTGCACATATAAAGAAATCCCACACCCTTTAGCCCCAAAGGAACAATAAAAAAAAAAAAATACCAACCGAAAAAAACACCACTGAAAAAAAAACCAACCAGGGGGGGAAAAAAAGGGCATTCGAACAAAATAGGTCATGGTTTTGTTTTTTTTTTATTATTTACAAGTCTTGTAAAACACCATTCCTGTATGAAATATACATTCAGATATTCTCGACAGCAAATTACCTCAACGATAGAACACGGTATCCTTTGTAAACTGATAAAGAATTTTAAATATTTTCCTTTCTTTTCCTCTTTTTTTTTTTTTTTTAATTGCATTTTTTCACACTTTGGTTCCTGCAGGGAAATATATATATTTATAGATATTTAAAATAAGTTCAAACAACTCTCCATTCTTTGCATACGTCGACTGGGCGACAAAGTAGAGCTCATGACATTTAAAGTAGACAACAACAAAATTACCATATTTACATTGTTTGGCTTCTGTTTAAAATCCTCACCAGTCACCTTTAAACGAACATGCAATCGAGTTATTTTAATCATCCAATGTTAGTGCATTGCACAACTCCAAGTTTCAATTAAGTGTTGTGTGGTATTTGCTAAACTGTCGTTCTCCACAGGTATTTCCTGAAGAAAGTTTGTGAGCCAGAAGCCAGAAGGTTAGTTTCCTTTAAGGAGTTGTTTCTTTTAAAATGCTGAAATTCACACTTTTCTGCCGATTTATTTTTAGTATTTGTGTATGATTTGTCTCCAAAAAGATGGCAACGCATAGTCTGTCGTCATAAATAAAACAAGAGCTAATTAAATTTTTCTAATTTTATTTTTAGTGATTGTTTCTTTACGACATATGGCGAATTTATACCTGATTTTTAAAAGTAAATAATTAATTTTTTCATTTCGGTCTTTTTTCCCCTCGCCCCCATCCCATCCCACACCCCCAAGGGAAACACTACTATAACCATCACTACATCCATATTACAACTACTCGCGGTTGGCCCCAGGAAGGTGTGGACATGACATCCCCCCCTTTCTTTAGTTATGCATGTGTGTGTGTGTGTGTGTATGTGCGTGTGTCCGTCCTTCAATTCCTATTTCCAACCCATGAGCAATGGAACACTGCCTCTAACCCAGATATTTTCATAAGGAAGAACAAAAGATTATATCTCAGAGTTTATATTCTGCAGTGGTCCTGGTTGGGTGAGCCCGACCTGGCAATCTCCAGACAGCTGTTCCACAGCAGCGCAGGGGCGAGAAAGGGCCGAGGATGGGCGAGTCCGGGGATGGAGAAGGACCGTCCCCGCCCGTGCCTGCCGAAAGCGGTGGCAGGGTGAGCCGCAGTGCCTGGAAAGGTAAGAGGTATGGATTTTGCACTCAGAGGTGACGTGCACGTTTAGAAATGGATCCCATGTGTGTCAAAATCAAATCGATTCCAGTTGATATGTAAATATATATATAAAAAAATCAACATCGCAGTTCCAGAGTAGGTTTACATGCGTGTAAAACCTTAGCTTCTTCTAGTCCCGTCAGATACACACCTCCTTCCTCCACGTAACCCCGTGGCTTGACCTTGTCAAGGGCGAAATCTGAATTTAATCTCGTCTTGAAAAACGCTATGAGTTTTAAAGTAGTGGATTAGCTGAGTAATATTGTAATCGGTCCCTGTTAATTTTTTTTTCTTTCATTCTTCTGTTCTGAAACCATATTTTGACTTGACGGTCGGTCAGATTGAGCATTCGGGAGAGCTGGAGGCGTTTCTCTTTGTTTATGTAGACACTGAAGAAGAATTCCCTTTCTAACTCTCTAATCTGGTATTTGGTGTATGGGCATCTCTTTTTACGCGTACGTTGTCCACCTGTGGAGCGAAAAAAGGCAGAAACATTTGAGACCCGGCCGTGGCCGGCGGCGGGGGCTGAGAAGGGACGGGGGTACTCTCAGGGAAAGCACGTTAACGTGGAAACGACGCGTTTTGCCCTCTCCGGGGTCGGAGTTGGTGCGTCTGGGGCTTGGCGCCAGCCCTCCGCCTTGGCGGGTGCGTGCGGCCGGGCCCGGGACCCGCCGGCACACCCCGGCCCCTGCAGCGCCGCGGCCCCGGGCAGCGTGCAGGGCGAAACCCCCGCCGAGACGCGAGGATCCGGCCTCGCTTCCTCCGCGGGGAGGGCAGCTGGAGGAAAGAGCGGTGGCGGGGGGTTCTTGCGGATTTCACGAGCCGGAGGAAAGCCTTTGTAGGCTGCTCCGCCGGGCGCCACCCCGCACGCGGAGCTGCCCAGGGAGCAGCCATCACCTGGCTGCCCGCAGCGGGCAGCGCTGCAGCGGGCGGGGGGGCCCGCGCCCAGCCCTCCCCGAGCCCCTACCCGCTTGGATCTCGCCCTCCTTCCCCGGCCTAATCCCGTCCCTGCGTCCCGAGCAGAGGAAAACCCCTGAGCCCAAGGCTGAGGCGTCTCCTTCTCCCCCTAGCCGGCTATTTTCAAGCGCGTTCTCCACCGCATCGAGGTATTCTCCTCTCGATTAGCCATTACGGTTTTAAAGTTCATTAAGCAGAATATAAAAGGTTTCAAGGTTCAGGAGCTCTTTACATTAAACATAGCTGCTATGCCTTTAAAAACTTCCTTTTCTGGTACAGTTCATTGTCGAGGTATTTTTTTCCCCGGCCGTATACTAGCTTTGCCTTTTAAAAAGCCCACATAAAAAAATCAGACTTTGACAGATTGAATAACAATTGTAAGTAACAAACTGTTGGACAGAAGGCAACACGTAATTGCCACAGTGCCTTAGTAAAATGGCTTCCTTTAGACAAAAAGGCCAGCTTTAGGTTAATTTGCTTCTTTTAATATATTGCTACAGTTCAGGCGGCTACTTTATCTGTTAAACGCTATTCTAGCGCAATCGTTAAAACGGCGAGGGCTTTGAATTCAGCTCCTAACTAGACTTCTGGTGCAACACATGGCTTTTATAAAATCACTGGATTACATTGATATCAAAGGAGTCAGGATCTCCTTTTTTGCCGAATTTACAGGCACAGAACTAACGTTATTATATTTTCAAGAGCTGACCACGGAACTGTTTTGTGTTTTTTTTTTTTTTTTTTTTTAAGCAGAAAAAAGAAAAAAAAGGAGAAGAAAAAGGAAAAAAAAAAAAATTAGGCATCCATTGCCCGGTGGGTATTTCACGGCCAATTTCAGCACTAAACACGTGATCTTGCCTTTTATAACAAAGTTTTGTTGGGGGAAATCTAAAGGCCCTTCATAAACCTTATATGCTTATAAAACAGCATATAAAAATTTAACAGCGGCGGTGCGCTAGATTTCAAGCTGCCTTTCCTAAAAGCGCTCCGGCGCTGCCTTTATACGTACTGGAACTGCCGGATTTCTCCTCATTGTTGCCGGAAGATGACTCGGGGCTGCTGCTGCTCTCCGGCCGCCTCCTCCTCTCCTTCTCCGCCGCCGTCGCCGCCGCCCTGCCGCAGCCGCCCTCCGAACTTGAAGTTGCCGCCGCCGCCCCGGCGGCCGCGGGCGCCTTCTCGCCACTCTTGTCTACCGGGTAGTCCGCCGAGGCCAGGTTTTCCGCCGTGCCATAAGCCGTCTCGAAAAATTGGTCGAAAGCCTGGGGCAGGACCCCGTTCCTGCCCACCGTGCTATAGAAATTGGAGGAGACGTTGGTGCTGGGGTGGTAGACGTTAGCTGTGTTTTTGCCGAACATCTCGCCCATGCTAGCAGTGTTGGTGGCAGGCAGGCAGTCTCTGTGCATGATCTCCTCTGCGGAGTAGCAGTGGGGCAGATTGTTCCTGGGGTGCCATTTACTGGAGGGATCAATGGCATATTCCCTGAAGGTAACTTCTCTCACAGGTTGGACCTGGGGTAGGTTGGAGGAGTAGGAGTATGTCATAGGGCGAGAAGACGGGGTTTGGGGCAAAAAAGAAGGGAGGCTGGAAAAATCAGGACCCGAGACGTAGTAAGTACAACTTGGCAAATACATGTTAGAGGAACAAGGAACACGCTCATCAAAATCCATCATTAGGGCTACCTCGGCTTCTCCGCATTAGCTGAGCTTAACATGATTCTCTAACGCAGCTGCCCCTTTGAAGCGGATCCGTGAAGTAAGAGATGGGGAGACGTAGGCTGACGTGGAGAGCTCTCCCGGCGGCGGCAGGGAGGTGCGGTCACGTGGCCCGACGTTGACATTGACGAGCGGCGGGCCCGGGCCCCGCTCCCTTTGTGGCCGTCGCGGGGGAAAGCAACAGCTCGTCGCCAGCGCCCAGGGGCGAGCCGAGCGCAGGTTGGCCCGGGGGGAGCCCAGGGGGACACACAGCCGCCCTGCCACTGCCCCAGACTTAGCCGCCCGGTCCCTGGCACCCTCTGGCTCTGGAGCAGAGAGGCTTATCAATTCCCCCCAGGGTTAGGTGAGACCTTTCTGTTTGTTTGTGGGCTTGCTGGGGCGTTCGGCGGCTCGCTGGCAGGCTCCGAGAAGGAGGGCACCGTAGTAGAGATGCACGCACGCTTTCTTGCGGAAAGCTGCTTACGAGGAGGAGGAAAACGCTCCTGAAGAAAACGTCTTTTTTTTTTTTCCTTCTTTTTTTCTCTCTCTTTTTTTTTTTTTTTTTTTTTAGGATCGGTTTGAGCTTTCCCTCCTCCCCCCTAAAAAAAAAAAAAAAAAAAAAAAAGCCCTCACTTTTCAGGGTTTTTCTGGAAACCTTACTAGGAAGAATGTGCCAGGGTCAAGTCTTTACTGATTTTCATGGTGAATAGATTACATGCTTGCATTCATGTTCACTTCCGAAGCGCTTAGTGTCTTCCTTCCCTTACTTACATATTAACCTCAAATACCCCGCGCGGCTTCAGCCAAGCTTTACTGGAGGTAGTTAACAATGTCGGGTCCCCGGGACGCAGGTTTTCCTTCCTCACCCTCTCCAAATCATCCCTTGCCTCAGTCGCAACGCCAGAAAGCCAGCAAACCCTCTAAAGTGCAGACCACGGAGCTAAAGACTGTTTACTGATCTCTCCGCCTCAACTCTGCGACTAAATGCTTGGAAAACCAGCGGATATTGGGCTACCCCAGCCTGACAAATATTCCGAGTTTAATTGCCAGAAGCCTAGTTAAAATTATTTGACATACTGTTAACCCGTAGGAACAAACTCGCCGTACCGAGATACTTTCCTTTTAGCTTTGTGTCGTCGCTGAAGGCTGACACCCAGGGAGACCTATTTTAAAAACCTGGTTAAACTTTTACTATTGTTGCATGAAAGGGATGATATAGAAAGCGGATTGTACAGGGCAGAGACGAAAAAGTACTTTTCTGCCAATAAAAATGCACACCCCTCCGAATGAGCGGAGCCAAAGAAAACACAGAAATACGCCAAAGAATACAGCACCTTTTGAGGCACGGACATCCCTAAGCTCTCGGAAAAAGTATTTTTTTGCTCTTCTGATGCTCGATTTCAGAAAAGAAATATGTGTGTTCCGGCTGGATTTTATCAAAATAGAAAAAGAGGGTGGCAAACGGCTATTGTGAAGTCGGTACTCTTAGGAAATCAGTCGTAGTTCAAGATCCATGCCCCCGTGGACTTGGGAGGCTAGTGGAAGGGAAACGAAAATGTTAGGGAAATAATATTTGGATTTTCCCCCCCTCTTCCTCTGCAGTGCTGTGGAAGTATTTATATATCCGGAGAAAGTTCTCTACTAAATTCTGGAGATCCTCGGTATTTAAATGTCAACATCGATTTGTTTATTTATTGCTTAGCTTATCGTAACCGACTCAATAACAAATCTAATCATGTTATGCAGAGAGAAAATATTCTCATTATGTATTTCCCCTACATTATAGTTAACTATTGCGTTTGAATTCAAGCTGTAAATTCAAGATTATCAAGTAATTACTTTGTAGTGGAGTAAACTAATTTATTAGCATTAATGTTTATATGCCTTTTTCTTATTTTACAAGGGTTACCCTTCACAAATCAAATGCTCCGGACGTATCCCTGTAATGAACTCTTTATTTTGGTTTGCTGCAAGAACTTCTTATGCTTACTGCACGTCTGTGAGCTGAACTTGAAATTAATGAATTAATCTTCCAGCTTGACATATTTGCTAGAAAGTGGATGGAAAGAGATTGCATGTCGTCAAAACCGCTAGCAGAAGACTGCAATGTCGTTTAGGGACTGTAAAAAGGTTTGGGGGCTTTCCCTCTCTCTCCCTCTTAATTTTTTTTTTTTTTTTTTAACTTGAGGTGGGGAGGGGTGTGCCAGAGCTCTGGTTGGCTTTTTCCTTAACGCTGTAATTTTGCTCGCATTTACTTTCCCCCTAGTTTTTTGCGGGGGGTGGTCGTGGTGGGGTGGTGGGTGGAGTGGACTGGGGGGTCGGAAGCCCTCTTTTGGTGTCCGAGCATTGGTTATTTTCCCTGTATACCCCGCACCGTTCAATTCCGTCGATGAAAACCTCTCCCCACACCCTGCACACACGCAGACACTCCTCCCTTCGAACAAAAAGGAATGTATAAGGATTTCAGTGACTTTGAGATAACAAAGGCGCCACCATTGCCGAGCCTCGCCCCGCCTCTGTGTGATGGCAAACAAATTCTTGCACTTGTATTAGGGCTTTTAAGGCTATAATTGAACACGGCGCGTCTAGGGGAACCGAAAACAGTTCTAGACTGACCTGCGGTTTTATAGCACTTTGGCAGTCAACTTCAGCTTATGTCAGAGCAGACATGACAGAGCTGCCCAACACTTAATCGCGGGACGCCACCTCCTCGGACTCACTGCAGCCGCCCTCTTGCATTTCAATAAATTTCAAACCTTGGGGCTAGAAATGGGGAGCAGAGCTGGCACAGGTTTGTATGGGGCTCTTTGCCGCTCCTCTCTGCAGCGGGGGCTGCGGCGCCGTGCGAGGCTCCGCCGTGCCAGAGGTCGGGGCTGCCTCTGGGAAACAAAGGGAAATTAAGGCAAGAAGGGCGAGAAGGCAACTGGAAATAGGAGTGTGTGTGTGTGCGTGGGTGTGCGTGTGTCTGGGCATATATGTGCTTGCACAGCATGCACACGTGCAGCCCCGATGCCTGCTTTTGAATCGCTCGGGCTCTCTCCCCCACCTCTCCAAAGCGAGCAGCCTATTTCTCTTCAAGCGGGTTTGTAACGCAGGGGGACCCCAAAACGCCTCCGGGTGCCGCCTGCACAGCAAGCGGGAAGGGCGATGGGGAAAACCGAGGGGGGCACAGCTCGTCTGGGAGCGAGTAGACACCCAAGGCACAGGCTGTTCTCTGCTTTATTTGCTGTTAAGTGAAACAAGAGATAATGTACGCCTAAAGTCCCGGAATGTGTGGGTAATTGCAGGGAGCCTGCTGTTAAGTTGCTGTGTTCAGCACAATTATCAATGTTGATTATTTGGTCTAATGTTGAATTGCTCTTTTAATACAGTAATTGGGACTTCCGCGTTGAGGAAGGGGGAAAACCGAGCCTTCCCCTCGCTAACCTCACTGAGAACAACATAAACAAAGGCAGGCATTTCGTTTGGAGAAGCAAAATGCATTCGTTACGCCTTCCCATGTATTTCGACCGGATTAGAGAGGGTAAAACCGCTCTGAATTTGGAACCTCTGCTGCAGCACGGTTTTGCAAAGGAGAAGCGTGGCCAAGAGGTGGGGAGACTCTTACCCGTAGCTAAGCTAAACAAAGGGAGGAGAAAAAAGCTAAATCTCTTCTTCTTTGGAGGAATATAAACAGAGCTAGGACGCCTCGATAGTCTAGCTTTTACATATACAGTTGGTGTGCAAAGGGAACTGTTTAACTCACTACTGCTTCTCCAAAAGGTCAAGTTCTATTGTATCTAAATTGTTGTCTTTTTGTACCAGGCTTTGCTTGGAAAATATTTGAAGCCGACCATTTACCTTGCCAGTAGGGTGGGTGCCTCTAATTAACAGGAGGAACGTGTGCTAGAAGGAATTTGCGTCAAGAGGAGCTAATTAAAATATTACAGGATCGCTGGCTTCAATCTCTGCTGCTTCTCTCGCACAGGGAGGGTGAGGGGTATTAGGAGTCGAGCAGGAGAAAATATCTAAGGAGTTAAGGCAGCGTTTTGTAAAACTGAGGGTTGATTACAGTCTACAAAGGCTTAATAGAAAAGCGTAGCATTAGGGAATTTGAAATGTCTCTGCCCACAAAAAAACCCGCACCGTCTTTCCACCTTTACCAGTGGAAATAGGGGCACAAGGCGATTATTCGTCACATAATTTGCCAGGAATGCAGCTTCAGAAAAACCTGTTCATGATTTGGATTTTAAATATCTCGGGCTCAGCAGTTCTTAAAAGGCATTTCTCTCCTGTTTGTCGTTTTGTCTGTTATGGAAAGAAGCTATAGGTATACTTTTTTCTTCTTCTTCTTCTTTTTTTTTTTTATTATTTTTTTTTAAACTAAATATGTTTCCGTAAGATTCCAATACCACGAAGTGCTACAACAGCTAGCTAAATAATTTAAATAATAGGTGAATTCTTGTACGTATTTGTGTATGTGTATCTATCGATAAGGTGGAAGCCCCGTACTGTGACATGGCTAGTTATTTTCCAAAATAGGCAGTGTGGCTGTGATTTTGCTAGAAAACTGCAGAATACGTGTAAAGAGAACAAGCAGATGTAAACAGGATTCATTGTAATTATGATTTTTTTTTTTTTACAACATTACAGTATTTCAGAGGCTTGAACACCTCGAAAGGCTGCACTCATCTGGGCTAGAATACTTCAGATTAATTTTTAATATCAATTAGCAAAATCCTTTCCTTTCCTCTGTCACCCTCTGTGTCTTTTTAAGTTGCTGAAATGAAGAGGGAGAGTGTTTTTTTCCCCTACCAAGCCTCCCGTCTAGTTTGAATTTTAGCACTAAACGACTACGGACCTACAGAGATATACCAGTTGTTGGCGACCAATCATGATATTTTGCATCCCTTTGAGCTGATGAACATCTGAGGGCTCTCTGATAGCCGCAAGTAGACGAAATATTGCGGGCTTTTTTTTTTTTTTTCAGGAGAGGAAGCTACTTCTAGATAGAAAACTTCATGTTTCGGCAGCTATTCTCTTGCTCACCAGCAGACGAACGATTTGCTGTTCTGACAGCCTCCCGGCGCCTTCCCAACGCGCGGGGAGTCTCTCACAGTGTCGTGTCTCCTCACCCCCCGGTTTCCCAGCCCAGAGCTCCAGGTCTGGGGGCTCTGAACGCCTCTAAAATGTTTACATTTACTGCTCGGAGCCTAGTCCTGAAAGACAATGCTTGGGGGTTTGGCAATCAGACGGTCGCAAGAAGAGATTTTCTCAGACCAACTAGTGTATCAGTAACAGATTGACTGACGATGCTTCTATAAATGTGTCTTTTTCTGCCCTTGAACACTCTCGGAGGCTTTCCCAGCACAAGAAAACATACACACAGTCACTTATTTCCACCCCCCGTCTATCCAGATACAGGTGCAAGAGACTTCTAGCAAACTTAGTCTGCGGGAGAGGGGTGTCTAGAGCCAGCGGCGGGCTCTAAACTGGTGCGAAAGCAAATTTCCTTGGTTATAATGCGCCGGTACAGAAGAGCAGGCACTTTCCACCCACTCCCACCCAGACCCACAAAGAGCCGCGTCGTTAGTGCCCTTTGTAGGAAGCAGGTACCAGTCCCCTTTCGTGTCAATGTATTTTATGAAAAATTAAGCAGAGCGGTTTAGGGAAACATCCCCAGTGATCCCTTGAAAGTGAGGTGCTAGTAATCGACAGTTATCCCTGCGGACGGCCGCATCCCAGGCGATGTTCCCATGCAAAGTTCACCCGCGATCGAGAGTGCCTCTTTACGCATTAAAAAAAAAAAAAAGAAAACAAAAAAAGAAAACAAAAAGAAAAAAAAAGTCCGCCAAAACATTCCTGTGTCGACTTACATTTAAAAGTATTGCTAGAATCGATGCCTTGAACTTGACCTTAGATTTGTTAATCCAGGAAATATATTCACTGAGAAGAAAAAATAATCCTATCGCCTTGCCTCTGGCAAACGAGCATTTTCTGCCTACCTATTCAGGATATAAACAACGCACAAGAGCTATGAGATATATAATGTGCCCTCTAGATTAAGTCCAGAAAGCTACAGAAAGTGAAATGCCTCAACGCCGAGCCCAGCCTGTCGTAGCTAGACTGTTTCTGAGATGCCGAGATCCACACTATGCCACAGAAATTGACGTCAAGGTAATTGACCGGGATTCTAAGCTAAATTGAATTTTATAGGATATAAGGTTCTCTCTAATGCACATTAAATTTTAACAATGATTTATAAAGGTATTTCAATTTTTTATTTAATTATTTTGCCCAACTCGCCAAGAAACACATCAGATTTTACTGTACCGCTGCTAACTTTATAGGAGAGCCTTATTCACATATCGTGAAACCCACCGAACTAAAGACATTTCTTCATCGATGCTTTCTTTAGGGGGCGGGTACAGGAAGTATCACTATAGCGGGACTGTCAAATCAACGACTTCAAAGCTCCAACTTCATATTTTGATGGACTTTCAGAATTGTATTATAATTAAGCTACCTGTACTTGTGTAACTTTTATAGGAAGCTATTTGTATAACACGAGAGTAAAGTACGTGCTGCAATTCAGGATGCGATCGTATGCCCATGTACAACTCAGCCAGCTCGTAAGGATCGTTTCTTGTCTCCTCTCTCATATGTAAAGCAAAGATACCCATGAAAACAGCTCTTCCTCTAAGCCTAATATGGCTGCTCTTGCCTATGCCCGAGTAGAAGCCCGCTCACTGTCCCGCTTGTTTCCCTTTCCCGACTTTTCAACAAATGATGATACTAATAGCAGTCCTTTCAGAAATCGGGTCTCGTAAGCATGACAGATCCGCATTGCAGCAGAGCCCGAGTGAATTTGGGCAGAACATCCAGAACGGGACCAGGCGAAGTGCGGGTGTTAATCATTCTTTCTCTTTCGGTTTTATTTTTTCCATCAAGTGGTCATGCAGCACAGTATTTAGAAATCCTCACATATCTAAATGTAAACGAGCCACTATCTGGAGACAAGTCCATGCAAGATTGCTCAGTATCAAAAATCACATTTTTTTCCTTTTTTTTTTTTTTTTTTTTTTGCCTACCCGAAGGCATTTCGAAGCCAGTATGGAAATAACCCGCTTTTCCATTACTCCTCGCCCAAGCCGACCATATAGGTCGTTTTATACGATCAGGAATAAATGAAAGCAATTTGCTTAGTGCGTTCAAATCAAGGCGATTACGGCGAAATTCAGATTAATTAAAACTGACAGGTTACAATGCCCGGCTGGCATTTTTCTCTCTAGATACACACAAACAATGGCGAAAAGCAGACCGGTTAAACATCCTTCCCCATATTTCTTCCACACACAGCCGTCCACCCTCCTCCCCGGCACTTGAATGATTAAAATAATTTCAGAGGCAAGTACACGGGAATAAAACAACCGGGGATAAAAACCAGGAGACGCTTTTCCGCGCAGCCTGACCCAGCTCTGCAGTACAACACGGCGCTGCACAAAGCCAAACAACCGGCAGCTCTATCTGCTAGTCTGCTCTCGTCCTGGGCTCTGACCCCAACCTCTCCTGGCGCACTTTCCTGCCAAGAGACCTCTTTGCTTCCCACCTATGCTGGAGAGGAAAGCAGCATCCCTGGGGAAGGTGGAGCCGGCACCCAAGCTAGGAGAAACAGTCTTACTTTTCTCAACTGGCTCAATTAGCAGCAGCTCAGGCAGCCGCCTGCCCCCAGGTCCCCGCAGGAGAAGCGGCACTTCGGCCTCTTACCCCGTGGGAGAAACGCAGTGGGGCGGGTGGGTGGGCTGGGGGGGAGAGCAGGGGCCTGGGAAACTCTCCACAAAGGCCTCCCGAATGACTTTGCTCCAGTCATGCAGGGGGCTTTTTGCGAGGGGACGGGGTGGGTGTTTGCTGTTGGCTTGTTTGCTTAGTTCACCACCGAGCAGGGAGAGGGGAGAAACATTGAGCCGCCTCCAGGAAGAGCACGAAAATCTTACCCCAGCATCCAGAAGTCTCTCGCCTGTGCAAAAATATATCCCCACGGAGACTGACAGTTAGGATCCCGCGCTGGGCTGTAGATCTCCAGTTCAGTGAGGATGGATTGCATATTTTTTGGTTTCCTCTCTTACAGAGTAAATATACACGGTCCACCAAACATTCCTTCTCGATTTTTCAGTGTCTTGGGTTGCTGTTGATGTGGGGGGTTTATATATATATATTTTTGTTGTTCTAGTTGTTGTTGGTTTGCCTTTAGATGGAGAGAAATGTAGCCACTGAGGCACATCGTCCTTCCTGCCAGCTTCAGGCAAAACGCAGCGATATCACAGGCTAATGATGATTATTGCTATTATTATTATTACTACTATTATAGCTAATTTTTTCCCCTCTCTCTTCCCCCGCCCTCTCTCTCTCTCCCCCCTCTCTGTTTCTCTCCTGGTCCCTTAGGATTTCCGATGGCGATTTGCATACAAGGTTGTTGCAGGAGGCTAAAATGCTGTTTAATTCCACGGATTCCCATCGCACGAGTAGGAGAAATTAAAAAAAAAAAAAAAAAAAAAGGAAAAAAAAAAAGAAAAGAAAAAGTCGCAGTGTTTTTGATCACGAGACAACACCCGGCCGTTCCTCCCCAGTACACCCCGGGTCACAGTACAGTAATGACCGTGGGTTGTGCGTTGTAGGACTTGACCTTTCCTACGTAGAAGAGGGCGCTTTACGCTAAGGGGAGGGAAGGGAGGGGGAAGCGGCGGGAGGAAGAGAGATGCTCTCTTTGGGGATGTTTAATCACAGTTCAGATCTAGGAACGGGCAAAGCTTCTGCCTTGCAGTACGCCATGTTGAAGCTATCCCCTGGAGAGGAAAAAAAAATTCTTTTTGGGGGTGCGGGGGCGGAAAGGCGGCCGAAGGGAGGAAGGAGGAGGATAGACTTAATGAACATTAGCATTTCGTACCCTCGTTCATGAATCAACTGCATTCAAGGGGGAGGGGGCCCAGGGGGCAGGGAAAGGCTCACGGCGTGGCCAGAACACCCGCGGCCGAACCCCTGCGGACGCGGCCGGGGCGCACGGGCCCGTCCCGGCACCCACCGCCCCAAATTCCCCCCGGCCCGCCTGATAAAGCCACCCCCTGGTTCCCTCCCCCTCTTCTTTTTGGACTCCTTTAAGGGCCGAGAGTGCGCAAGGACATCTCTTCAGATCCTCATGAAAGTGCATTGAAACGCATCTAAATGTTATGAATGGCGACAAACGGCCTTTTAGCGCCTGCCAATATTTTTTTTGTATTAAACGCTGTCTTGATTTTATTGCTAATGCTGCCCACGGAGAATGCTGAAATGCACCAGGAATGGATTTTATTTACACCGTAGATATTTTTAATGTATAGGCTAGAGGCCGAGATTCTTACCCATTCTCTCAGACATATATATATATATTTATATGTGTATAAACTCGGTTTTTTGGAAGTAACAGGCGATTTTCCTAATATTTCAATATTAAGGACAACATTCCGGGGTATTTTAAACGGGAATCTTTCTGAGCAAAAGGCAGCCGAAAAAAAAAATAGATTTAGAGTTATTCTTTTTCAGAAATATGCTCCTGTCAAGGTTTATTTCCCATAGCAAACCACCTTTGCTACTGCCAAGTGCTCTAGGCGAGGATAGATGAAATACCAGATTATTCGCTGGGTGGGAAAAAGTGTAGCATTTGTTATACCTGTCTGTCCACGTCAAAGACATAAGGACATTTTCTGCTCATGGGAAAACTGAGAGACCCACGACGCCTAGAATCAGGCGATTATAAACTAACATTTCCAGACACTGGGAATTAAAATGTATGTCTCTGAATCCAAGATTGAAAGTGAACTACGTGGAGATTGAAGTGAAACGGAACTTTTTTTTTTTTTTTTTTTTTTGTCTTTAATTTTGTCTTTGCTCTAGGAATGAAATGGTGCTCTGATATTAGTGCTCCGATAAATACACTAAATATACAGTAATAGCAATAGCTTACTCCCTCTGTCCATTGCCTCTCTCTCCACATCTGCTAAAATATTATACCTAACATTCTTGACTCAAGGGAAGCTGAGAAAATAAAGACTGTACTATGTTTACATAAGTTTAGTTTTTGAATTTTGTGTTCCTTTTCCTTCCAAATCCTTCTTCCGGCATATTTTCCTAACGTTTGCAAATAAAACTCCTTGCACCCGTAACTCTACACAGCAATCTAGGCACAGTAAGTTCCCTACCACCATTTTAAAACATTCTCTGTAACGCGGGGAATATAAATAATAATTATCTTCGAATCGTGTGTAAGGACGGAGGTCGTGAATTAATGTATCACGTTGCTTAATTATTTTCGTTGGTGATAATATTCACTTGTAAAACGTTTTAGGGATGTGTTTTAGGACTCTGGCGGCAGATTGGTGAGAGGGGAATATGTAGTACAACAGCAATTTGTACTTGAAAATGTATGTGCCAACAGCTTTTGGACGGTAAATGAAGGTAATAAATAACATGAACACACACACACACACCTACATGCCCGCTCTCCCCCACGCTCCGAGGCCGCATCTACCCGGCTAAGGGACGGAGGGAGACGGAGGGATGGAGGCGCGGGGGGCTGCGTGGGTGCAGCCGTGGGTAGGCAGACACGCGGGACGACGGAAGCGAGGGCAGGAGTGCACGCAAAGCCCGCGGAGAGCGAATCTTTCGTGACTCGGAAAACCGCAGACCCCACCGTCTTGGTGCTCTAAGTCGCCGCATGGCCGCGGAGTGCTCCCACGGCCACCTCCGCTCCCCTCAGCTCCCTCTTCTCGGTGTCCCGGAGAGCGAGGCACGGAGCTCCCTGTCCTTGCTCACCTGATCCAGCCACTCGCACAGTGAGATATTTCTCCAGAAAAAGCCGGGCCCGAGGAGGAGCAGCGGCTCGGCTCGGAGCGGCCTCCCCGCGGGACCGGGCGCGAAGCCTCCGCCGCGGCCGCCGCACGCCCGAGGCTTTGGGGGAGACACCCCGGTGGGGTGCGGAGGGCTCCGTCGCTGGCCTGGGGTCCTGCTCCACAGACGAAGATTCTCCACTGCGGGGCCAGGAAACATGACCTGCTCGTCCTGCTAAAGCCTACGAGAGCCTCGAGCCTCGATGCCGACTTACATGGTAGCAGGGGTCGGATCCAAAATGTTACCTTACTCCTGCCAGCGATCGCGAGTCAAACGCTCCCCTTTTTACCCTGTGAAATATATACGCGGCTGAGCTATTTGAACAGTAGTGGGAATTTAAATTCGCTAATCCACAGTCAGTCTTGAAATGCTTAGCAAATTTGAACGGTAGGTAGTTCAGTGCGAAAACATAATCTTCAAACGCTAGGTCCGATTAAAAGTTACCTTAAAAAAAAAATAAAACAAAACAACCAACCAAAAAACCACCCCCAAAGCGAAATTTTAAAAAACCTCCCACAAACAAACAAAAAACCAAAACCTACAACTATACTAATGTCGGCCATGTTCTCATTGTGGCTTCTTTCAAGGCGTCCCTGAATTGTATTTCTCCGGGGCAAGGTCTGAAAATAGAAGATCTTAACTAAGGTAAGCAAGATTCAGCCCTCTGTATCGCCCCCAACTCCCACCTGAAGTAAATATAATTTGCGGCGTGCCATGCAATAATTACACAGGCTGCGAAATGGCACAGGTTAGGAAATATAACGAAATAAACAAAATTATTCACTCGGAGGAAGAACAAGTGTAATTCACTAGTGGCCTTCTGCAGGCAATTTCTCTCCTTGAGCAGAAAACGTCGCAAGTAGACGGTGGAAAGGCGGCTGTCCGGTGCCTGCAGCCAAGGCAGACAGCCCGTGGGCAGCAGGTACAGCCGGTGGGAGACAGGTCCCCGGCGCCAGTCCACAGCCCTGGACCTTCGAGCAGGGTATCAGGGCTTCCTGCAGCTACAACAGCTCCAACCAGGAGTTTTCTGCCCGCTCCGGCTCCGCTGAAAATCCCAGGCCGCGGGGCTACCGCGGAGGTCCTGGAGACTGCTGGCTCCCCAGTGGTTCCCCACGTCCGTGGGCAGCCCAAGGTCCTGCCCGCCATGGACGGGTGCGGTTGCGCCCGTGGATCTCTAGCCGTGGTCCCTCGCACGGTGCCGCAGGCCGCTGGAAGGCCGGGTGCTCGTCACAGGGGGCCGACACCCTGTCACCCCAAAGCACAACCGAACTGCACGCTCTGGGAACCGCCTGCCAATAATGTGACACTCCTAGGCTATTTTCGCAGCAGGATGGGATTTCTCGCTCAGAAATTCCCTGACCGGCCTCAGAAGGGATGCATTCAAAATTCCCACGCTCCGCGGCCGCGGGTTTCCCGCGGCCTGAGAAACCACAGGGCTTCGCAGCCCGAGAAACCACAGCGGTTCACAGCCCCTGCGCGGCCGCACACGGCGGGAAGGCTAAAATCCCGAACGCAGGGCAAATCCCCCGACACGAAAGCCTCCTGGAAAATAAATCCCGCTCCTGCAGGTAGTTTTCATGTCAGTTATCGCACGAATGCGTTACAGTCAGATCTGAGGGACGGAAATCGCTCTGCGCTGATCCCTGCAGAGGTGGGTCCTTTTGAATTTCAGAAATGTAAGGCTAGAAGCGCACAGCGAGCGCGGCATATGATACCCTCTAAATGTACCGTAAAGGTTCCCCAATAGCTCTAATTAGAGCTACAGACCACCGCAGGAGACAGGCGGCTAAGGCAAACTTCTCTTTGTGCCCGGCCAAAGTGGCCCTCCACTCACGATCCCGGCCGGCCTGCGGCTCCTCGCACGGCACCAGGCATCCTTCAGTCGGGCACAGACTGGGCACCGTGTCAGCCCGGCTCAGCGCCGCCGCTGCCCTGCCACCGCCCGCGACAGAGGGAGCACGCGAAGCGCAGCCTGCTCCGCGCCCTGCCTCGCACGTCCAGAGGCATTTTCCACAGACATTTTACGCGGCGTTCCGGGCGCAGCGGCGCTCCCGGCGCGGGATGCTGCGCGGGCGCGCCCAGGTGCGGACGCCGCCCCGCGCTGGCCACGAGGTGGCGCTGTCGGCCCGCGGATGCCGCCGGCGCCAGGAGCTGTCAAAAGTCAAGGTCACAAATCGGCTTTTTTCCCCTCAAGGTCAAGGTTTCGGGCCTTCCCCGTCCTGTCATCGCCACGCAGCCCCCCCACCTCCCCGTCGAGGCATCGGCAGGCTGGGCAGCGCGCCCCCATCCCAGGGGTCCGCCGCCGGCCTCCATTTCTCGGGGAGGGCTGCGGCGCTGCGCCCGTATCATCCTGGTCTTCCGCCCCCCGTCCCCCAGCGCGGCTGCAAAACCACTGTTTAACATTACTGAAACATTTATAGTTTAGGAACGCTGGTTATCAGGCGTGCCTGCCCGCAGAAAAACACCGCCAAGAAAAATAAAACAAAATCCACCATCTATACGCAAGATACACACTGAAAGACAACAGTATCACAATTATAAGACAGATACGCTATATTTTTTCTATTAAACGCGTGTAGGAATGGGAAAAAGAAAGAGTATTTCTTTCAGGTTTTATTACAGTGACTATTTTATTAACAGTATTAATACTACTATACTTCTACACGTCATGGGTTTTCATTTTTTTCAGTAGAAATATATAAAAAAAAAGGGTGCATAAGTACATTTTCACAGTGCGCTGATTTTTTTTATTTACAAGATAGCTTCTTATAGTGAATAAAAACAAAATAATGTGCTGGTTGAAATAACTGATTGGATTAAAAGGTGCTGTAAAAAGAATCCCTAAACATTCTACTGTGGCCTCATAACAGACAATAAACAAGGAGAAACGACTAATTACTTATAGATCAAATATAGATTACATAAATCAAAATATTTCTGGGAAAAAATATGTATTTCAGTTCAAAGTTCTTGGGTATTTTTTTTCCCAGGCCATTTTTTTCCTACTGTAAAGAAATGCCAATAGTCAAATATTAAAAATTTCCGGGAACTTTTAGAATATTAATTATTGAAGATTATTTCAGGTTTAAAATAGGCAGAGTCCTTTAAAATGTATCTATTGTATGGTCTGCAGGAGAAAAAAAAAAAAAATTAAAACTCCCAAACAGACAAAACCCCCAGTTTAGATGACAAGAATTAATCTGTGGAAAACAAAAAATAAAACCGAAAGACATCTCCAAGCAAATATTTTCCTTTCTATCCTCACTAATTTGCGATGTTTAGATTTACTATCAAGACAGATCTTCCACAGAACTTCCTTCATTACTGATGTCTCTGAAATCCTTATTCAGTACCTTCGAGGTTTATTATTACTTTTTGTCAATAAATGCATTGCTTAAAAACATACAGTAATTGTAATTGTTTCACTATGGTTTACCTGAGCAGTCATTCAACATACAGTTTGGATTGCAATGGAAGAAAACCAGATTATGTGTCCACATCGACCTCCTCCCGTTAACCAGCTCTCGCATTGTAGCCACGAAGGGTCTTCTTTCAAATAGCAGGGTCCTAGAAGTATTTACAAGTTTCTCAGAAAATCGTGTCTAATTGAAAGTGTATCTCTCGGAGCTGGCCTTGTGGGCTGTACGGTCTGTCAGTGATACTGGCTGGCTGTTTGGGATTTCAGGAGAACTGTCAGTTTTCACCATTTTGCTACAGCAATATTAAAAAAAAAAAAAAAAAAGAAAAAAAAAAAGAAAAAAAAAGAAAAAAAAAAGGAAGAAGAATAAGAAAGGCTATAATTCCAAAGATACAGATCTCTTGCTCTGAAAGAAGAGGTTCATTGTCTTTTCTCTTTTTAATTATTATTAATAATTACTTTAATCTGAACACACACACAAAAAAAAAGTTCTGAAACTCTTGAATTGCTGCTTCTCCATTTTTAATCCATTAACTGGTAGTCTTCAATTTGTTGATCACTTTTTTCTCTTTGACCCTTCTGTTTTGGAACCAGATTGTGACCTGTCTCTCTGATAGATTTGTAGTCGCCGATATCCTCCTCCTCTTGTCTTTGGTTATGAATTTATTTGTAGCATATTCCCTTTCGAGTTCTTTTAACTGGACCTTTGTGTAAGGCACTCGTTTCTTTCTTCCACGTCTGTACGAGTTCGCATCCGAGGGATGAGAAACGACGTCTGGAACAGAAAAACCATGCAGGGAAGCGTTAGAAAATCGCTCGAACCGGTTAGGACATCTTCAAGAGGTACAAGGACTAGGGTTAGAGCACACTCCTCCGCCTGCCCCGCTCCGGTTTAGCTACTAAAGCCCGGCTCAGCATTGGGGACTCCTCTTTCCTGGCCGCCGCAGGCAGCTTTTAGGCAGGGAAAGGCTCATTTCTGTCAGACAGACAAATAATAACAAACCCCATGTAGCTCGGCCAGGGACTCTGGAAAGGATCGAGAGGGACTACAGAGATTTACACAGCTCGCTGACTTCGTGGTCTATGGAAAATAATACCACAGACCTTCCCGCGGCCCTTTTCAGCTGTTTCCTCTCCCGGGGCCGGCGCCGGGGCCGGCCAGGCGAGGCGGGATGTGCCGTGCGCCGGCGGGGGGCAGGGGGCGGCACCGGTGCCGTTCCAGCGGCGCTGGGGCATGTGTGGACCGGGGCGGGATGGGACCGGGGACGGCGGGCGGGACGGCGAAAGGTCGGCCCGGGGCGGGTTATCACGGAGCCCTGCCGGCGGGACACCCGGGAGAGGCGAGCGGGGCAGGATGAAAAGAAGAGACAGGGGGAGCCATGCAGGTGTATTACCCGGGAGAGTGGATTTCCAGAGGTGAGGCGGCTGGCTCTGCTCCTTGGGGCAGTACACTTGCCCGTTCCACCCGTTCGTGATGGCCCAAGGCTGGTAGCTGTCCATGGGGAGAAGGGGGTCGTGGCGCGGCTCGCCGGGGCCGCCGATGGCGGGCACCACGGGCATATCCAGATAACCGGGCACCGGCTGGTAGGGCCCGGCGGCGTAGCCCTGGTAGAAGGCGAACTCCTTGGCCCGCGACGTGAACTCCTCGCCGGAGACCGACGTGTCCATGTACTTGTCGGCGAAGGTGGAGGCTGGCTGGGCGCAGGACTTGATGGCGTTGTGGTGGGTCATGCGACAGGGGTAGTAGCCGCTGCCGAAGTAGCCGTAGGGCAGCGCGGCGCCGGAGGAGCTCTGCACGGCGGCGGAGCAGGGGCTGCACTGCTTGACAGTGGGCTCGGCCATGCCGGCGGCGGGGGCCTCGCTGGAGGTGTAGGCGGCGGCGCTGGGGGCGGCCAGGGGCGCGGGGTGAGCCATCAGGTTGCGGCAGGGGTTGGCCGCCGCCGCCGCCGCGAAGTTGCTGCCGGCGTGAAACCCGTCCATGTTCTTATTGATCTCATCCAGGCTGTTGTCGTAGAGGAACATGACGGGCTCGATCCAGCGGGGGTGGAGGAGCACGGAGGCTGTCATAGCCCGCTCCGCATTGAGACTAGTGGCTCTTTTTTAAAAGCCCCAAAGACTGAAAAAAGAGATACTCAATCTCCGGGACTTGACCAGGGCTGACGCGCCAGCGTCGCGCCAGGCCGGCCCTCATTGGCCCGCCCGCCCCCACGTGATATGCAAAGCAGCTGATAAACATCTGAGGGAATAAAGTGGAGATAATTAAATAACGCAATCAGCGCGCGGGGCTGGGTCCCGGCCCGGGGCGCGGGCACGGGTGCGGGCGCGGTCCCGCTGCCGCGCGGGACGAGAGCGCCGGGGGGGTGGGGGCCGCCCCGTCCCTTCTCCTTCCCTCCCTTCCTCCCTCTGGCCCTCCCTCGCCACCGAGGCGTGAGCTTTTTGGCCCCGTTGTTGCCGCGGCGCACCCCCCGAGGTGCGGGGCTCCCCTTGGCACCCCGCCTGATTTCTCCTTGCGCCGCTTTCCTTGAGCCCTCCCCGCCCCGAGCGCCGCGGAAAGCCCGGAGGCCTCCCCTCGTCTCGGGGGGGAAGATGAGCCGCACCCCTTCTACCCCCTTCCTCCGCCGGTCTGAGCCGCCGCCTCTCCCCGGGGAGCGTTGGCGGGGCCCCGTCCGGGTGACGCGGAGAGCCCACCGCAAGCTGAGGGAGGAGAGAATCGTTCCTCGCGCGCAACGCTGCGACACATAAGGCTATCGAAACGGAGCCTCCCGGGGTCTTTTCTGGGTGTTTTCCTCCTTCCTTCCCGCCCGTCGAAAGCCCAAGACCCATCTCCCTCCTCTCGCCATAAAGTCTCAGAAGTCAGATAAGAGGAACTGACCGGGAAATCCCCATTTTATTTATTATTATCTTTTAGGAAGGTCTTGGGAAGCGGGAGAGTTAACTGGATATTCATCGTGATACAGCTGTATTATTTGTTGCCGTAATAATAAAACCCTGGGCCTACGATTCGACTTGAATCTTTTTCGCCTGTAAAATATCACGTCGCCTTGCATGGTGTGTGCGCGGACTCATGGCGTTTTTTGCGTGTATGTGTGTGCTGGGAAAACAAAATGGATTATCGGCTGAAAAATAGGGATTTTTTTTTTGAAGGCCGTACCACTTTGCAAGGGAATGCTAGGGGAAAAAAACCAAACAACAACTCCGTTCTCTTTTCGGGATGAATTTTTCACAGGGTGAAATAATTTCAATTTTTAATATCCTCCCACCTCCCATCGGCGCGGATGCTGTTCTCCCCCAAGCTTTTCGCGCACAGCCTTGAACCCAGAACCCTCCATCACTGAGCTATCAATAAACTTGACCTAAAGCAGCGTTCGTCTCATCGTTAACAGCTCTCAGCCCTCACGCGTGTGCACAAAACAGCCACAAATACTCCCATCCTGAAAACTAATTTTTTTCCCCCAATTGCGTGTTGCTTTGTTTTGAGTCTGACAGCTCGGCGTATTTATTATCCTATTGTGCTTTCCATTGACGTTGTAGCATTGTTTTGCCCTCATGGCTACAAGCGCAGAGCAATCCCGGGACGTACATTGTTACCGAGCAGGCTTTTCCTTGCCTAGCGCAGAGCTGCCAGCCATGAGAAATAGCTCTTTGGCGCCCAAGGATATTTTTTCAAGGTGCTTTTTCCGTGCCCTGAGTTGGGATACCTGAAGTCTCTGTCATCCCCCTGCTAATTTGGCAGCATTTAGCCGCTTTTTTCCTTCATTGTAGCCAGCAAAATGTTCCCACTTTGACTTCGCACACTCTTTTCCGCATTTTTCCTCATGGCCAAAAGCAAATATTTATTCCACGCATATTTTCCCTTTTCTTTCAGGCTCCAGTTTTGAAACCTGTGGATTCCCCCGGCTAAACATTGCTTGACTGCCATGAGTTGGTTCGGTTTGTTTCCCTCGGTTTTCTCGAGGCTGCTTCTGAAAATCGCTTTGCAGGACGAGGGAGGAGAAGTGGGAAGGGGAGGCAGCTCTATGGGGCAGCGCTGTTTTACATACGGGTTAGACACGGCTAGAGGCCAAGGTCAAGTTGAAAGTTGCAGTCTAGCCAATGTGAGAACTGTCATTCACAGCCCGAAGATCTGTCTGATTTGTTAAAAAGCGGGTAGCCATGAGAACACTAATCTCTCCAGCTCCCCTCTACCCCCCTTCCCCAGCCCGCCCCCACGCTCCAAACTCCCCTCACCCTCAGCCGCAGAGAGTTTCTCGCTTATCTGCCTCTACTTTTCAAGCTCCTTTCCATAAGGAGGGAGAAGTCTTGTGAAGCCGTAGCTTTCAGCCCCGGTGCAAACTGTACGAGTAGTGTGTGTGGGGTGTCCGGGCGGGGGGCAAGGGGGAGCATCCGGTCTGCTGGCTTTTGGTGGTTGTTATTTTGTTTTGTTTACCCTCCTGGGGCTGTTCCAGCCCTGTGTGCTAGAAGAAGAAGGGAGATTATATTAGAGAGCTTACTTTTCTCCTTTCTCCACATCTCTTACTCACTCTAGAGGTCTATTTACTAATTATGGAAGAAGGCCATACTTGTCACTGATGATAAGAGCAGAAATACAACAATCCTCTTTCCTTGTTTGCCATGATGTGAGGAGGATTTTGGGAACGTGACTCTTTCCTCAAAATAGGCAAAAATGACATCTGCAGGGTGCAGGAAAACTGTTCTTGGACACGGGACTCCACGCTTTGTTTTCCCTTCCTCATTTAGATGACTTTTAATAAATTATTGACCCCGAGAGAACAGAAAAGCCTCGTCAGATATTTTTGATGCCCCCGATACCAAATTTTAATTCCTCAGCTATAATTTCTTCCTACCTTAATGAGTATCTGCCATTAAATATTAGAAAAGAACCGTGAGGACTGAAGGCACCGGGCAGAACAGATGTTCTTCGAAAATCGCGGACCTTGTAATGAACACCAAGGATAAAAACACTCCCGAGCCTACTCCTCTTGCCTTGAACATATACCATTCCCTACAACTTGTGGAAGAGCTTTTACTTTTCACAATATAAGTCTTGGGATCAGCTGGATAAATTAACCAAAACTAAGGAGTTTACTTGAAGCCAATATTTGATTTGAGCGTCTTTGGAAAAGTTAATTGGTAATTAAGTTCTTCCATACATGCAACCAGCAGACCAATCAAAGCTTCTTCTAATTATTTTTTTGTCCTTTTCTTGTGAAATAATGTTAGAATACAGCACATACAAGCGCATGGTAGAATCATAGCGATTTCCAGGAGAACTACTGCAAACCTCCGAACTGCTTTGCATTTATATAGAGTGTGAAACAACTTGGAGAGAAATACATCTGTTGAATCGTTTCCTCTAAAAAGTGTATTAATTCCTTGGGGAGCGGGACTATGAACAACCATGATCAGTAGGAAGATTTTAAAAGGTCCTGAATCTTTTCATAGGCAGGCAATTTCTAACTGATGGTAGTCACCCATCGCGGTACACGGCCATGCTCATCTCAGGTATTATAAAATACTGAAGTGGCATTTTTTAACCTCGTTGCATCGAGAGTGGTCAGAAACATTTCACCCACTTTGCAGGTGTAAGCAAGAGCGGAATTTGGCCCTTACAAGTGCTTTAAAACAGGTCACTGTGTGTGTTCCTGACGCCATGAAGCTAAGAATAGTCTTGCTAGTGAGGACTGCAGCAATATGGCCTTAAACGTGAAAATATGAAGTATTTTTAAACCTTTTAATGTGATAGGTAATATGGCCACTCATTCACTTTTGAAGAGGCCCTTAGATTTCTGTTAGAGAAACCAGAAGTCTTTTCAGTTGAAAAACAAGTTTTGAAAATACGGAGTTTGTCGGCTCAGTATCTAAAAAGTTTTTTCCCCCTCCCAGACCCGTCTTTGTATGATAACACACACGCACCCTCCGCAGCCCTGCCGCGGGAATGCCCAGCTGAGGAGAACGCTGATTTCTGGTAGGTTGATCACAATCTACGAATACAGAAAAAAACACCGAAAAATCCAGCCCAACCCCAAACTGTTGCCCAAAGAAATCCACTCTTACTTTTCCATGCACTGCTTAGAGCTAATTAATAGGCATGAAGGAAAAAAAATCGCGTCTGATTGCTGAAAATATATGTTTGTCACGGAGTTAAATCCCTCTAAACCCGCTAAAATATCTTAGCTGATAATGGAGGAGCTAGAGGGTGATCTTAGTCACTAATAATAATCGTCCTGCAGAGTTCAGGATTCTTGGAAGAAGCGGGAGTAAAGTGATAGCAGGACCAAGAGCCTTAATCGAATTTGATTTTCACGAGCAAATGAAATTTACCTGCCAGAAGGGTAATTTGGAGCAGTACTGTCACGGCTGTTTTCTTCCACAATTTCTAAAGCATCAGGGATTGAGATAAACATTCCTGAGTCCGTTTTAAATACACTGCGTCTTTCAGGATATTCATGTGTTTCTAATGGAAGTAAGCAGCTTTACGAGCGGGTTTCGCAGGACATCTTAACTCTCTCCCTCCCACTGCGTGCTAAGGGGGGTGCTGTGATAATTACAAAATAAGAAGAATTTGTAACAGCAAATGCAAAGATGGAAGAGCTCGGGAAAATCTGTGAAGGCGTCCTAAAAATCCTCAGGCTCACACTAGATACGAACCTATCTATTTCAGTCGACCCAAACATTCAAACCGCGCCTCCAATGAAAAAGGTGCGCTGGAAAACAATGTTACCGCTTTCACCCCAAGTGTGAGAGACGATCTATTCTTAATGCAGCCAGGTCTCAGCAGATCGTTTCATTCAGTGGGTTTTTTTGGGTTTGGTGTTTTGTTTATGATTTTTTAATCGTATTTCAGCTTCAGAAAGCACGCTGGAGGTATTTAATGTGATTAGAAATTAAAATGGGAATGATCCTGAAATCTATTTCGCAGGCGAGGTCTTTTTTCTGATTTGTTTTGCTTTGCTTTACATTTTTTCCATAGTATTTTCGGGGGAGAGGGCGTGTGCCATAGCTTTTGCTTATATGTGGTGGGTGGCAGCAGCTCAAGTCTGGCATTGGATGTTAGTAGCCCACAGAAAATATTTTACTTAAACTGCCGTGTAAATGCAGTGATGAGGAGAAGTCTTCGCCGGCTCTCTGTCAGCCGCAAGCTGCTTGAACATAGTGATAAAGCCCCCCCTTATAATTTCAATTAATTTTGCCATGCAAACTGAGACGGACTTATTTGCCATCAGGTCAGCTTTTTTTGCACCAAGAGTGGTGAGAAAGTTTTTATTTTTCCCTTAGCAAATTCTGATAAGGAGGCGGCCTGGCTGGCCGTGCAGTAGTTTATCTGGTCTATTCCATCATCTCTTTGTAATGTTCTGAACGTGTGATAGCAGCAGATGACAAAATTATACTCAAGTTACTCTTCCTTGATATTCTTTGGTTTATCCTCCGATTTTCGAGATTTAGCATTTTGAGGGTAAATTAATTTCTCACCGTATCTACCAGTAGGTCACATTCTAGAAAAGAAAAGAAAAGAAAAGAAAAGAAAAGAAAAGAAAAGAAAAGAAAAGAAAAGAAAAGAAAAGAAAAGAAAAGAAAAGAAAAGAAAAGAAAAGAAAAGAAAAGAAAAGAAAAGAAAAGAAAAGAAAAGAAAAGAAAAGAAAAGAAAAGAAAAGAAAAGAGAAAAGGGTACAGTAAGCTGCAATAACATATCCCCTCTATTTCTGCTGTGAGCTTGTAATAATTGCTACCACATGATCACATGGTGTATTGTTGCAGCCTGATTACAATTAAACTTATCCCTCCACCTTTTTCATTAGAGGAAGGAAAAAAAAGTTCTTCCTGAGCTTCAGGCCCACTTTGTGCTGTTTTATTTCCCTTTGAAAAGCTGTCGGAAAGAAGCCGAAGTCTCTCTTTCCTTTACAGTGCGAGAGAAAGCATTTCCAAAAACCCTTTCTCACCATAACTTTCTTGTAATAGCGTGACATTTACACATTACATCCGACCAGGGGGGCTCAGGGACAGAAGTGGACGCTGCTGCTCTGTGCAAGAAGTTGCAGCCTTTTTTTTTTTTTTTTTTTTTTTTTTTTTTTCACGCTGAGCCCAAAGTCGTATCTTCACCTAGGGAGGGAAACAATGAGGCTCTCAGTGTTAAAGACGTCCGTGAGCGGTATCTAGAGGAAAAAAAAAAAAAAAAAAAAAGGAGAGAGAGAAAAAAAATCACACAGGAAACATTGGACATGTTTGCCTTTACTGGAAGACAGCTGTTTGAGTACATTCTTCAAGAGGGTTTTTGGTTCCCTTTTCAGAAGTGGTTTGAGTGATTAAAACATTGACTTGATGGAGGCAGTTTATCTCTAATGTCTAGCTCTGTCTTACAACTCTTTTTCCTCTCTTTTTCAGCTCCGTTGAGACTGTACATACTCGGGGCTGTATTCGCGGCTGTCTGAAGAAATACCTTAAGAGGGACGGGGACTCACCGCACAGGCGGGAGGGGAGGATGGCTCTAGCTGGAAGATTTCCACCTGAGCCACCAGTGGAAATCTTGCCTGCGGAGAGGGGGAAAAAAAACCCAAACAACGCCAACCACCGAAGCCAAAACACCGGATCTGGCAAACCCCTGTCTTGTCAAATGTGGTGGAGAGGGGGGGAGCGGGCGCTGGAGTAGTCCCGTGGCTGCCATCCCGTTTCCCTCTGGCTCCTCCAGCAGGCCGGGTTGTTGCAGGACGGCCTCGGGGCTCTCCCTGCCCTCAGCCCCTGGCCGGCAGGGAAGGCCCGGGCCGGCCCTGGGCACCCGCCCGGCGCTGGGCCCAGCTCGCCCAGGGGCACGCTGGCACCTGCGCCCGGCCGCGCCGCCGCCTCCTGCCCCCGGGCCGCTCCGTCGCCCCGCCTCGGCTCCTCTTCATCGCTCCTTCCACCCCTCGAGCGCGGACCGGGGTGGGTTTGGCAGTCGGTGTTTCTCCGCTCTGCGGGCGCATGGAGCGGCTGTGGGTGAGGAGGGAGGTGCGGGGCCGTCAGCGCCGCGGGGAATCGCGCACCCCCGGGCCGCGGGCGCGCACACCTGAAGCGAGCGCTGTGTCCCCTCGCCCTGGCTGGTGTGTCTGCGACCGCACGCGTGCCTCTCGCTTTGGCACACCCTATGCTCATCCCTCTGCTGGAGCAAGGAGGGGAGCGGGACGTCCTCTCCCACCCCTAAGCGCATCCCACCTCTGGCTTGGCTAGAGCCGCCTTCTTGCGTGGGTGGGACCCCGCAGGGACAGCCCTGGGGACACGTTTCACAAAAAAGCAACGCACAGATCTGCACGGACCTGTGATCACTTTCGAGCAGGAAGAGGCAGCTGGGTTCGGCTGAGTCCTCAGCATGCTAAAATGACCTTCGTCCATGTCGTGGGTGCTCCCAGTACCAACCAACCATCTACCAGCAGAGAGCTACTCGATACCGTGATGTGATCCCGTCTTCTCTGATTAGCTTTACATTTCACTGAGCACACGCATTTTTGCTAAAAGTTTATTTGGTAAAATCCCAGTAAACCCGGGGTCTAGAAAATGCGTTCTAGTGCCTAGAGTACATTTCTCAGGTATATATAATACGTGCTGTCTTTCATGACGAGAGACATTTGCTACTCTTCATGTTAGATGGAACTAATGTCTTTCTATCCATACCGTGAACACATTTTCTAAATAGGAATTATACAGTGTTTTCCTTTAAACATAACACCAGCCAAATGCAGACTAGTCGATAACTTGCATCTCTGGGTAAGCATATTACTCCCTTTTTGCTGAATCATGAATTTTTCCAAAGCTTATTGTATTTTATGTCTTCTTTAGATAAGCAGTTACATATGTGACTCTGTTGAGGGCTAAATCCCATTCTTACATACGCGACAGCTGACTGTACTTCCATGATGCTATTTATTCTGGAATCAGCTAAAAACTGAGAGTTGTGGCTCACCAGAAAAGGCGGGAGTGGAGTCAGACCCTAATTAACCCACACACAGCGGACTCCAGCGGCTCACATCTGCCCACGCCTGGACTTAGATCCTCTCATCTGGGGTTCGAAATTCATCGGCCTGAGCGCGCCAGCTTGGAGCCCTTGAGGATGGCCGCTAGCCAGACCACCGGCACCGTCTGGCATTGCCACCCTTGCCCTCACAGCCACTCCCACCCGTGGATGTGGGGATAGAAACTCTTCCACCCTCGCCACGGGCAGAGGGACGGCGGAAGTGTGGTGATGGTTCCAACCCAGCGAAAGAAACACTATTGCAGTCCTGGGAGCCTTTGCAGAGATACCCGGGGCGAAGGAGCCAGGCCGGTGCCAAGGGACTGGAGGGGAGCTGAGGGCACACGCCAAGATTCCCACGCTCCGAAGACAATTCGCAAAGTCCCGGGAGCCAAAGTATATTTAGTCCAATAATGGTACAGAGAAAAGGGAGTGGTTTCATAGCAACTCCTCTGACATGCAAAATAACGAGCGTCTGAACAATAAAGGTTCATCTCTAACCGAGCATGCCCCCTGGTCATCTAGGGCAGATACCTAAAGGAAGAAATTCCCCCGTCCCCTCGCACACAACCCGAGGCCATTTTCCTGCAGATGTAGCTGCCCTGGTGCCAGTGAGCCAATATTCTCTCTCGGAGCCGCTTCCTTCCTATTGTGGGGAAGATACTCGCTGCCTGCCAGCAATTACCAATTGTCATCCACTTTCACAAGACCGTATTTCTTTGCAATTTCTCTTGATGCGTGTGGGGACTATGTCAAATCCTCTGTCATCTCCCGGTGCGGCCCGCTGCCACACCGCCCTCCTAGAAAGAAAAAGAAAAAAAGGGGGAAAAAATAAAAGGGAACCTGACCCCCCGTCTCCTCAAAGAGCTGGGTGTAACATAAAGCTACATATCATAGGTCGTGTTGTAAAGGAAACATAAAGGCTGGTGTGTCTTTGCTCACTGAGGTATCTATATCCGCTGAACGCCTCTTCTTGCTGTTGCCAGGTCAACAAATTCTCAGCTGAGGGGCTCTCCCTCGAGAAGTCCGTCAGGCCGTGTGGACGTGGATCCTATCTGAAACCTCTGTGTGCAGACATGAGAGGCTGGACAGGTTGAGCGGATCGGGCCATTGGTACAGGGGCCAGAGGGATGAGGGCACATCTCACTGCCCCGGCCCGGCAGCCCACCTGCTGCTGGGGGAGCACTCCACTCCAGCTCCCAAATCCGTCAGTCAGGAAGTTTTACCGTACGAAAAATGTCCCTGTGAGCTGATGGAGGTACGAACAGACATGTCATCACCACTTTGTGTGGTGTAAATATTTGGCAAATAAAGGAGAGGGAGCTTGTTTGACCTATGAATTTTAGCGGGATTCTGGAAAGAGCGGGGTTGCAAGTCTGTGTCTACCCCGGGAGTCACTAAAAGAGAGAGAGGTCAGAAGTTTATGCTGAGGTTCCTGCGAAGTTTGAGCAGTGCCTAGCTAATCGAGTAATTGTAAATTCAAAATTAGCTTTCAATCAAAGTCTCATTTTCTGCAAATGGCACGACCGTGCCAAGTGGAAAAACAAATCCTCTCTAGATGGAAAAACGAAATTATGTATACAAGTATCCCAATCAGAGAATTAAGACGAATTGCATTTATTGGGGGGTTGTGTGTGTAATCGGTTATACTACTTTTTGTTTTAAACAATAACCACAGGCTCGAAACCTTAAAAACTGTGAGCAAGAATATCCTAGAGGACATAAAAGTTGCCTGTATATAAAAAGAGAATCCCATTTAACTCCACAGCGGAAATCGGTTAGCAAGTATCTTCTACTCGTTTTCAGACATCAAATGTTCTTGCCATATGTCCGTTCTTATTTGTACACCAGCTAAGAAACCTGAAACGTATATATGCGATATTAAAACAAAACATGAAAGATTTTCTCAGAAATCTGTGAGAGGGGAATGTAGGTCTGAGGCGGGGGTTGAAGGAAGTAAAAAACCCAAGTGATGCTATTGCCAAAAGCTTTAATATTGAACAACTCGGCTGAAGCTTTTATCACGGTACGAAATTTACAGCCTAATAATTCAAACCTGTGTGCACATTGCAAGATGTCTTTTTGCTTTGCTGGCTATACAAAGAGACAGTTTTGCTTCCGAGGTGAGGAGCATTCCTGCAAGCCAGGGAAGTCTTTGGGAACGGCAGGTGACTGGCAACTTGAGGGGCAGAAAGGGCCAAGAAAAGAATAGAAAATAAGGTTATGGAAGATGGTGGCTTTTTAGGATCAGAAGAGATTTCTGTTACCTAGTGTGGAAATATAAGTGTGGCATCTGTGGTCACTAAGGGAACAAAACAAGAAAAACTATCTAGTGAAAGAAAAACTTGTGGACTGAAATAACAATAGTTTAAGCATTAACAACTCGGAGATCTCCGAGCATCCTCAAATTTTGGGCACAGAATGGAGCTTCCCGCATCTCAGCTGCAACGTGATTAGGTAGCAACTAAGATGCTGGAGTGATCTGAACTCCTTAGTAAAAGAGGAAATGTGGACGGAAGGAGAACACCCAGTCAAGAAAATACTCATCCAACGTTCCGCAAAATAGAAGCAATCCTGGCACTAGATCTCGCTGTAGCTTGGAAGCGCCTGTCGTGGCCAAAGAGAAGACACCTGTTTGTTAGGCAGGGACAGCATAGAACCCCCGGTCACGGGATGGTCGGTCGCTATAGTATCGGTACATGTTTTAAAACTCAAGATCAACGCCTCTCCCTTGCCTTCCCCCCCTTCCTCGGCTACTCCGTCCTCTCCCCGCAGCGTAAATGAAAGCATGAATTTCTGCCATGGCATTGGGGAAGCCTGGAGCCGAGGTCTACGTGTGCTTTACCCATCTCTCCTCCTCTTCTGCTGAGATCTGTGACCCAGAAAGGAGCAAAAAGTGTTTCGGGTAAGCTCGGGTGTCCGCCGTCCCGCCGGAGCGGCGGGTCTCAGTGCCCCGCGTGTCCCGGCTTGTTCGGGTGGCCCCGCCGGCGGCCGGGGCAGGCTCCCGTCCCCTGCTGACGATAACCATCAGGGATTTGCAAGTGTAAACAGAGCCCCAGAGGCTGCGGGGTGTGGGTATCCTTGCTTTGGTTTCGAGCACCGCCTGTGCCAAAGGGAGCGAAGCACCGGGCGGAGCAGCACCGCAGGTTGTGAGGTCGCCCCTGTGGGACTGAAATCGGTCGGGGGCCGGTCTCACCGGAGCAGAACCCGGGCGGGGCTGGACTGGCACTGGGAGCCTCCAATAGGGGCGAGGGGGGCCGCGCCGCCATCGCCGCTCGGCGCTCCGGTGCGGCGGCCGGGCGGGCGGCACGGCGGGGCCGCGGCTGCAGCCCTCCGCCACGGCCCGAGGACACGAGCGGAGAGCAGAGGAGAGGAGGGCAGCGGTGAGTCCGAGGAGCCGGGGTAAGCGCCTTCCCGAGGGGCGGAGGGGTCGGGCTGCAATGGCGAGGCTTTCCCACTAGATGTCTGCACAGCTAATGATAGGCGAAAGTTCTGTCCTTTCCCGGGTGTATCCCCCAGAGCCCGACCCTCCAGCCTCTAGCAAGTCTGCCAACCCCTTGAGAAATTAAATCCCTTTCCCCCCCACCATCCCGGGGTTTTTTCCTCCTCTTTGTTTCTTTTTTCTTTCAAGAGTGTGCTGGAGTTTTGGCTAGAGTAAAATACGGATTTCTCCACTGAGGAAGCTCTCTGGTCTGCGACTCATGTTGTTGGAATCCTTTTATGACCTTTGATGCGTTTAAATAACACGGTAAAACTGTGCACACACCTCGGATTGAACTTTAATCATCCCAAGTCAAGGACATCCAGGTGGTAAATTACTTTACTTTGACATTTCTGCTTTAGAACAGTATGTTCTGAGGTCCCAGTCGTAGGTCAGAGAGACGTTTCTAGTTTTCTCATCCTTAGAAGAGCAAATATACTTTACTTACAGATATCAGAAATTCGTCTCTCCTGTTACCTTATTTAAAAAAAAAAAAAAAAAAGAAAAAAAAAAAAAAAAAAAAGAGAAAAAAAAAAGAGTGAAAAACAGACTCCAAAATCAAGTCTCCTGGGATTCTAGTTCTATCGGGCACCTCCAGACTTCCCACAGGACTGGGAAAATGTTCATTGCTGTTAAGCACGGCTCTATCTCTCCTGGAATACGTGTGTGTATAATGTGTTATACAGGAACTTTGACAAGTTTTTATATGTACATATGTTTGTATGTATGTTCCCTTTCTGCAAACAGTGACGCTGTAATAGATTGCTTTAAAAAAAATTGGGTAATCTGCAGACTTTTTCTTTGGTCTTGGTGCAGTGTGAGAAATCAAAGCCAGTTTGGTTCATCATGGGAAAAATATTCTAACACATGATGTAAGTATCTTCAAGAGAAATCTGGAATGCTTTATTTTGTTTGCTACTAGCACCTGGTTTTAAATCAGACAAATAAATTAGACAAATTTGAGTGAAAACGTACAAGAGAGGAATTTGTGGGCCTTTTAATTGTCAATAAAAATTAGTGACAACTAAGTTTCGCCTTGATTTTTACCAAGGGATCCCTGGTCAGCCTCATCTTATGCTTGTCTTGGAAGCTGTGGAGCACAGGGACCTAAAGCCAAGCCTTTCGCATGGAGTTTTAGGTCCTGAACTCAGTCACAAGAAAGGCCTATGCATGGGAAATCCCATCCGCCTTTGTTATTCCTTTTCATGTCCTCTTTGACCGACTGAGACTTTACACCCACACCTAGGAAAATTTAAATACGGCTAAATATGAGGAAAATTTAAAGGGAAAACTAGCAGGGAGGAGGTGGGTTTGCGCAGTTCATTTTGAGAGGGTTGTTTAGAAGCACACGGGTCCAGCTAGGGAGCAGAGTGTCAAGGGGGGAAGAAGTGGGATTTTGGCTCCACTCGGGAGCCGGAGCAAGTTCAATTCCTCGTGAACAAAGTAGTTGCGACCTTTATAGCATAAAAACCATGAGGATGAACAGAGAGTCACATTGCAGGAGCGGCAGGAGGGAACCGGACAGGGCATCAGCACTTTCCTCCCGGGGTCCTTCCCAGCCCTGTGACAGTGGAGGGTGCCACCCTCCCCACGGAACCCGCGGGAGGAACGGCAGAGTGGGGGGCGCCGAGGGGTGGAGAGGGGCAAGGCTGCTGGCGCAGAGGTCTGGGGTCTGAGGCACGGACCTTGCGACACTCCTGAGACTTTACCCTGCCAATTTCCAGACATTTGAACGCTTTGAGTTCGAGATGAGCATTTTCACAAATTTTCTCGGGATTTCGTGAATTGTATGAGAGGAAGTCTCTGCTCCCCTCTCCCTCTCGGCCGCTGGTTACACACAACTGCCTTCCGTGACGGGCCGTGCCCGGCAGCGTTATTGCCTTATGTACTGTTGCTACTGAATAGAGATAAATAGGAGGGAAGGAGACACGGTCGCCATAATTGCGGCTCCCCGAAAGACAAAAGGCTGTTCTTTTGTTTTATTCTCTTTTTTTTTTTTTTCCGTCCCTGAAATCCCTGAGTCTAATTATTTGACTGTCCGTTCTCTCCTCCGCTTCTCATTATGAACTCAAGATGTTTAATGCTGGAAAAATACATCACTTGTTTTATACCCGGACAGAGCCTTTACTTGTGAAACTCACTTCTAAAAAAAAAAAAAAAAAAAAAAAAAAGGGATCTGGAAATAATTAACTCGTACAGTTGAGAACATTATGTTGCTTTTACTGTAAACGTGTCCTTACACCTTTACAAGACGTTACAGAGGACTAACTCAACTAATTGAAACTGTTATATAGCAGCGTTATGTATTCAACATACTTGTTACATTTCATCTTTATGGACTTAAGAGTTTTATTCCTTTCACAGTCTTGGGATTTTTTTTCCCCAGCAGCCGCACGTTTAATCTGCAAGAAGGACAGATATTTGAAAAGCTATGAAAAGAGATGCAATTTAGTGCTTTTTTCTCTATATCAGGGTAAGACGGATCACACCGTCACGGACAGAGTACTGAAAAAAGAGAAAACTCGGAAAATGTAAGAGGCAAACATTTCTGCCTCGTCCCAACACCCCTGGAAGAAATACATATATATGTACCGGCTGGTTTCTATGCCAGCTGTATCGAGTGTAGGGACCTCCCGTTTCCCCTCTCCCACTTTAGCTGCACGCTTGAGGTGGGGAAGCGGGGCCGGGCAAAGCCTGGTTGGCAGGGACATGCACTCATCCGGCTGAGCACCGGCCTGGGTTGGCGAGAGCAGCCCTTCTGGCCGACCACGGGGGTATCCCTCGCCTAGGTCCTGGCAGCGGGCACTGCAGCGCGCACCATTTGCGTGTGCGCGCCCGTAAGGAGCAGCGAGACATTCGCTGCGCGGGGTCCCACCGCGATCCTTGCTCCCGTGTCTCCTGCCCATCCTTCCCGTCTCTCCGTCCCTTTTCCGGAGAAGGCGACTCGCCACGGTAGACAATTTACCCTTCATGCCAGTAGCGAGGGAGCCCACAAGGAAGCGTTTTCATTGCTCCCACCAGTGCTACGCCTTCAGGAGCTGATGGAGACTTTTGTCCAGCCCGGAATAACTAGCACTCACACAGGCCAACACAAACGCCCGATTCACGGGGCAACGGAATAGGGACCAGGATGTGGGCTGTGCTCTGAGCTCGGATTTGTGCTGAAGCCACAGTCCTGCAATTACTACGTTGTGTTATTTTCAGTGCAGAGGGCAGGGACTACTTCAGAATAATAAATTCGTCTCGCGCGGAGTTCGCCCCAAAAAACTCTGACGTGGAAGATATTTAAAAGCAGAGCCTGGCATATCAAGGAGAAGGGCAAACTGAACAAGGGAAATCTGGTAGCAGGAAGTTCACTTACACGAGGAAGAGATGCGCATATTATCGAATTTACGTGTACAAGCCAACATGCCTATACACCCACAGATGTGTTTGTAGATGACAGGGGCTCTGTGTGTCTTTGAAAATATGTCTCATGAAGAAGTGTTTCCAGGGAAATGTTGAAGTTTCAACTCTACATGCGAGGCTTTCCGCCCAGAAACCAGTCTGCATCCCTTTGCTTCCCCTTGGCCGCCCGAACAAGGAACCGCCCCGGGGAGCAGGAGGTAAACCTGCATCTACAGGCTCATCCCAGTCTGTAATCCCGCGTGTTACTCGACTCTGGCGACAGGCGGGACGCGGAGCCGCTCAGGTGCCGGCAGCTCCGCCGCTCCCCGCGCAGGGCCCGGCTGCCGGCCGCAGGTGATGCGGGGACCGCGGCCGCCGAAACATGTGCGCCGCACGCATCGGCACTGTCTCCTCCTGACAAAGTGGATGTGTGATTAATGCCGACCGACGGCTGCCCCCAGCCCTGCTCCCCCTCCCATTTTCTCCTCCTTCCCGCCCCCTCCTCCCAAGGTCCTCCGCTGGTTTCAATAAAAAGCAGGATCTAAGCTTTCTCTCCTTCAAATCAAAGAGGTGTTACGATTGGCGAAACGAGGGGCAGATGGGGTATTTTCAAAGATATTTCCAAACAATATGAAGCCGAGACGCCCGGTTTCTCGGGAAGCGAATGTTGTCCAGTAAAACAATGGCAGCGAATAAATCAGTCGTCGGGGTCCCTGTCGGGGATCCTGGGGTGGTTTAACCGGAGTGGATGACTCTCCTTCCCCGATCCTGCTAGTTAGAAAGTTAATAGGAGGCGCCGGCGATTTATCCCGACGCGGCGGAGCGGGAATACGATGGGCAAGGCCGAAGCACCCGGGAGAGCTGCTCAGCTTTTAGGAGAGCCGTGAGGCTACGGGCGGCCGGGGTGCCCGTGGGTACGGCGCCGGGCAGCGTCCTGCCGCTCCTGCCCGCCCGGAGCACGGGCAGCACCGCGGGGCTCTCCCGGCCCATCGCCGCCGCGCCAGGGCAGGGCGGACTGTGTTCACCCGGCTGTTTAACTGTGGCTGACGTTGCTCTTTTATTTTATTTCTTTTCTTTTTTTTTCAGTTTCCTTCATTTTATTTTATTTTATTTTATTTTATTTTATTTTATTTTATTTTATTTTATTTTATTTTATTTTATTTTATTTTATTTTATTTTATTTTATTTTATTTTATTTTATTTTATTTTATTTTATTTTAATTTTATTTTTTATTTTATTTTATATTTTATATTTTATATTTTATTTTATATTTAATTTAATTTAATTTAATTTAATTTTATTTTATTTTATATTTTATTTTATTTTATTTTATCTTATTCCCTCACAAGGTTAAGCAGGTGAAAAGTAAGATTTATAGGCCTCTGTGAAAATGTGAAAATTAAAACTAGTCTTTCAGGTGTGAAACACACCCCTGAAATACAGAGATTTATTTGCTCAATTTTTAGTTGGTAAACTCCATATTACTCCAAAGGGAAAAACTTCTCTCTCTTACAGAGCACACAAGGCAGGATTTGCACTCGCGTAGAGGAATCGTACTCTGAAAGAGGTGGTAAAGTCCTTCTGAACGCGACTTTTTTCGCGGCCGACTGCCCCCCTGGAACAGCGTGAATTTTCTGCTGCCTTGGTTCAAGAGAAGCTATAGTTTTTACGGCTTGCACCGCGACTGCAGCTGAAAAGTTTTACATGAAAAAAAGGAGAGATTAGTGCCCCAGAGCTAGATTTTCTGCCGGAGAGTTTGGAGTCGTGAACAGTCGCGACGTTTTACTAGTCAGTACGCTTTTTACTGCAGAGCTCCACTGCTCTATCGAAAGCGATTCCTGGAGGGGTATTTTTGCACTGGGTTTCATTTTTACGTGGTCACTCGTTTCAAATCTTGAGATGCTCAAAATCAAGGTAGAACCGTTTAGTGAAAAAAAAAACCCCGTCCCAGCTCTCTACTGCTAATGAACAGAAATTATTCCACTTTCATCTCGCCCCTCAGAAATAGTTTTACTTAGAAAGGGCTGACTGCTAATTGGGGTGTGCAGTTGCCTTTAATCTCTAACACAGTGCTTGGAACATGCCCAGAATGAATTAAAATAAGTCTGATACACAAGAAGAAAACATGGCTTCCCAGTAAAACTCGTTTTATGATCACAGCTTGTGTGCTACGTCAAAATGTTAAGTTTAGGCATCTAGGGCATAAAGAATAAAAACCCCTTTTGAAAGTCACTTATGCTCACATTTGGTACTGTTTTAATCTTTTCTATTAGAAGTACAAGTAAGGAATACCTTTTGTTCTGATAAGTTATGGATGAAGTACAAATTTGCTTGTTTACAAGTAGCTTGTTTGCCGAAGTCATCACCTGAACCTATGGATAAATATATGTATTTCTCCTGAAAGCAGACTGTGGGAGATTATCAGACCACCATCCCCACACAAGTGTCCTCTCTTCTTCTACAGTACTGATGGGAAGGAGAAAGGGCAATGTGTTTGTCTGTGTGCACAAGTGTGTGTACAAGAGGGATGGATCTCTGCCACCCTGTTGTGCAGTTTTGGTTGAGTGAGCTGCAGATCACAGTTTCATGGTAGCTCAGCAAGTGACCAAAAAAACCCCCAAGACCAAAAAAAACCCCGGAGGTGGAAATGGCTCTGATGAAGCCTGTCATATGGCTTGCTGTGCAAAAATAAACACTTCACTGAACACCTAGAAGCCCCAAAATTGCCAAACCCCTTTTCCCACCAAAGAAATTTTGTTGAGTTTCTATGGTAGGGAGGCCCGTTGGCTTGTTTGTTTGCTTGTTTGTTCTATTTATAAACATTCCTATGGAGCTTATCCACAGAGCATCTGTATGTCCGCTGGAGTCAGATCTGGTTTCCTGGGTGAAGTTGCATCCTTATTCAGTAGCAGCATGTTGGAAATGTCTGCTAAAGAAGGAATCAACCCTCCTGCAGCCTGTGGCACTCCTGTTAGGGACTGGAGTCTGCACCCTTCCTAGGATACTTCCGCACAGCAACACCAAATAGTTAAACGATCATGAAAGCCACTCAAAATAAAAAGAGTGAGGTGAAATGTCTTGTGTTTGTCAAAGGATTTCAGAAAACAGGTGAAGAATTAAGATAGGACTTAATGTTATGCATATCGCATGTAAATGAAATATTTAATCTGCCATTTCATCTCTCCTGTGTGCTCAAACACCTTCAACAGTTCTTTGAACAAATATTTAGTTTCCAAGCTATAAATTTGTCTTATGCAAAGAGAAAGCTTTTAGGATCTCCAGTTTAAACTCGTTTGTACCACTTGTTGTGGTGCTGAGAATTATCAAACCGGTCAGCTTACCTTTCCCAGGAATGGTAATTAAAAGAGAGCTAGGGGCTGTGGGGGGTGGAGTAAAGGAAGGAATAATAGCATTCAAAAAATTGTGAGCTCACTAGTTGTGATAAGCATTCTTCCTAGTTTATTTTTTTCTTCTGATTTCCTCTGTTTCCAATCCTCGGCATCAGCCCTGTCTGCAATCCTGCAGCATATTGAGAGCCCTTATTAATGTAATCATCAAAACTGTTAAGGAGAGAAACTCTTACAGTATTCTCCGATCTGCCAGAGGAGTTATCTAAAATGAGAGCATCTGTGCCATATCCTGACATCCAAGGAAATCCCACAGAAATTAACTGGTATTTTACTATACTGGGTTGGGATGAGGTATGGAAGGGAGAGAGAGAGAAGGGAGATCCTCCTGAAAGACTTCCACAGAGGCAAGTTCTCTACACTTCCAGGCAGGAGAAAACCGGTCATGATGACAGTGAATTAGTGGCTTTTGACAGGCAGGTGAGGGGCCCCTTTCCCAGTCACAGCCTTCAGATGCGAGGGTTGAAGGGGGGGCAGGAGCCTTTCCCAGCGACCTACACTACTTAGCATTTATGGACGGATAAAGCTGAACATTGGACAGGACTCCCCAAAGGAAAAGAACTTTTCAGTGTAGCCATCAACCTGTCATCACTGCAATAAAGGTGTAATGCACAGGAGTGCTGGTAAGAGCCCAGGGTTTATTTCCTGGCCCTGTCACATGACATGGGGCCAAGGTTACCAAAGGTTACCCCCTCACATGGAAAGGATCAGTGGTCATCGGCTCCAGCAGCTGCTTGTCTCTTCTCCTGTCTCAATTTTATATTCATCTCATGCGTGTGTGCCTTGTTAAAAACGCAAACCCGGCAACCCTGATCAGCCACAGCCACGGAGATGATGGATGGATTGCATGTTTGCCCTCAGCCTGTAACACCAGCTGGGTCATGGCCAAAGGCTCGAACACCTTCCTACACCCACCTCCAGTCCCTGAGAGGGTTCCTTTTCCCTGCTGGTAGAGACATATCAGTGCGCCACATCCCAACGCTGCAATGCATTTTCCAAACAAGCTGTTTGTTGCCTTCCAAGCCAGTCCCTCTGCAGTGATCGGCTTGCATTTGTGTAAAATGGGATGGGTTTTGGCTGGGCATTGCAGGGTCAGATCTCCCATGCTTGTGGTGCCGTGAAACCAGTGGCAGGAGTTCTGTGGGAAAGCCAGGCAAAGACTTGGGCTGTGTCATTGCTTGCCATGAAGTTCCTTGTTACATGAGATCTGCAAGCTCTGTTACAGCCTCTTGGCTCCTGCGGAGGGGCACCATGGCAGGGAAGGCCTGGAATCAGGAAAACGGAATGGGAGTAACCAGAGACTACAGAATTAATAAGAAAGACTGTTTTCCACAAAATGTTGGTTATGATGGCTTTGCTGTGGCTTCCTCCAGACGGACACTTGTCAGACAACACTGTCCTACCCAGGATGTGGGTGTAGGTAAATGGCTTTCTATGAAGCCTTGCAATAAAATCTGCCACAGAACATTAGAGAGTGCAAAGCATTGGTTATAGATCTTGAAGGTTTACATTACTTTTATAGAGAGTTTGGGTTTAGATTTACTTAGTGTTACAGAGCCAAGCAGTGGTGTTGCAGACAGAAAATATTTGCTGCCTCTAGAATCAGAACGATGGCTGAGCCCTTTGATTCAGATTCCCACCCAAATGCACAAAATACCAGAATTAGGGTGGTCAGGAATGCCTGCACTGATCCTTTTTCAGAAGGGGCCTGATCTTCCATATGGATCAGGCAAATCCAGGCTGATAGTAGGAGGCTTCCAGTCAGTCCTCCAATGTTGAGGATTATTAGGCTAATGATCACTTAATCATATATTTTCATCTTTGTTATTGCTGTCCCTCCTTAGGCACTGTAAACAGGACTATGTGGAGCGTGGATAAAGCAGAGAACACCAAGATGCCCCCTGCCCTGGAGAGTTTTCCAGTTGCATGTAGGAAAAAAAGAGAGCTAGGTTAACACTGAAAGACTTGGAAACACAAGAGTAGTTTACCTGAGCAGCATCTGCTTGAGGGCACGGGTGACTTGGAACAGAACTGACAGCAAGACTTTTCCACGAGAAATTTTTAAATAGGTGTTTTGGGATTTCCTCTTTGATTTCCTGAGAGGGAGAAAGAAGAAGTTTCAACAAGAGCAAAACCAGGAAGAAAAAGAAATTGTTACAAAATAGAAGTGCAAGAGGAAAACATGAAGCTTGCCGTTAAATAATTATTTGTTCTTCCAGTTAAAACCTGCTGTAATGACAACGGGGTTGTTTTCACTTCAGATGTTGTACAGCAGCTATGTAATGCCTGGGATGCTTCTAAGCAGATGATTTGGATTACAAACTGGATTTGTCCCTCTTTCAAAGGGAGACTCTTGGAGAAATACTGTAAAGCAATCCTGATGAACAGTATAAAGAGGTGGGTGGTTCTTCTAATCCTCAAATATCAATATGAATAACAAAGACATAGTTCTTTAAAATACTACAGCCAATAACATTCAAAGTTGTTTTTTTTTTATTAAAACCCTGATAACTGATCACTACTGCAGTCATCACCATGAAGTAACTAATATTAGCCCAATTTTACAGGCTAGGAAGTGCAGTCAGAAAGATTAGGGCTTGTCCAAGGCCACAGAGCTAGCAGCCAGGCAGGAAGAAAACTCCAGATTTCCTGACTCCCACTCTCCTCCTAATGACATCAAAACAGTGGACTTTTTTCACCGAGATAAAAAAATACCAGTTTTTCAAATGGTTGAAATATGTAATGAAGTTACACCCAATATACTCTCCACAAAATCAGGCACTGCTGGAATGTGATTTAGCATGTTTTAGAGCAGCTTTGCCATACCCTGCACAACAGGATGCAATGGGAGAGTGGCCACAGCCACAGCCTCTACTCTCTGAACTAACCAGAACAGGATACATAGAAGAGCTGAGCTGTGGGACTGTGCAAGTCAGAAACGGTGGGAGAACAAGGGCTGCCAGAGCATGCACAACATGGAAGTGGATTTTGGATCAAGGGGTCCCTGACTTGACTGAAGCAAAACCGCCTTCACTTCAACTAATGTATTGCCTGTCCAACTTCATAGGTAAAATGACAAGTTTGTTCAACCATTCAATATGTGACATGCCCATTCCTGGGCTGTCAGAAACCCAGTTTATTTATTAGCCTCCAGATGATTAAAAACCTGTTTACACAGAAATGAGATACATAAGTGGGTGCAAGTACATAACCAGGAACATTCGCAAAATGCAGCATTTCACTGAGGGATGTAATTGATAATTCATCTTGGATTTAGCTGATGTATATGTTGTAGTAGGCTACCCCTGTTTTCATTCCAGCTGTAAAAGAAGGGGATGCCCATTCCTCAGGCCGGTGGGTTAATTTAAACTGAAATCATGTTAGGTTAATTAATAACAGTAGCTTTTGAGTGAAGCAGCTGAAGGTAGCTAGCTCTTCTGCCTTGTCAGCAAAGCTGTCAGAGCTCAGGAATTAGAGAGACTAATTAGTGTGTTCCAACAGCGGTTTCTATAATCTTATTTTCCATTTCATTGCAATGGACCAAGAGGTGCCGTGTCCATCAGTTATGCTGTCACAGCTGAGAGGTGATAACTTACAGCTGAGCACATCATTGTGTCTGAAATCCCTGTGAGGAACAGTGGGGGTGATTTGCTCTTTCCTGTTCTGGTGAGGCTGCCTCGATTGCAAAAAGAGTTAGTTTTATCTCTTTATCTCCAGTCTCTGTGCAGAAGTGGTCTTGTTTGAGGTTTGAGATGAGAATCTACATGTAGACTTATGGTAGCCCTCTAAACTCAGTTTAGTTTCATTTAATTACATTTAGATTTAGATTTAGATTAGATGAATTTAGTGCCAACCAGCAGAAGACACTCACACCGAACTAGGAAGTTATTGAAAGGATCACACTGTACTAATGAGCGTCTTCTCTTGAAAGCTCATGCAAATTAAGATGGGATCTGAGTGCAAAATACAATGGCCCTCCCAGAGTACCTCCAAATGTGAACATTCTTGTTTTGAGCAAGTTCCTGTGTTCTTCCATATCTCCATTGGCAGCTCAGGTTTGTCTAACCAGGAAATTCACCGTGGGCTGAGGTGGGGTGTGGATCTGAGGTGAAACAACGAGTCCTATGTGGACATTCTTAAACATTTCCATGTGTGAACAAGTCTTTACCCTCCAGTCATCCACAACAGTCTGAATGCTGAAGCCCTGTCGCCCAAGTTCCACATATTTCAAAGTACAAATTACTCTGTGAACTTGCCTGGTTCATAGGTCAAATCAACCTTCTCTATTTTGTCTACCTGACAACCAATGCTTGCTCTGGAGTCATTACATATGCAATCCCTCTGTTAGCCCAATACAATTGCCCACCATGTTTACAGTGAGGTGTACAGATAGTGAGAATTGGTTTGAATAACATCTACTCTACCAAGGGTGCGCAAAAACTTCCAGGCAGGATTCAGAGAGAGAAGGATGGCTTAATCTTTTAATTAGTGCACCCAAAGTGCATCTCAAGTCTGGTACTAACACATGGGAAACCCCAGTTCTGCAGTGTTTGTAGGAGATTACTGGGCTTTAGGAACAACCTTTTACTGGTGTGAAGGCTTGATGCCTTGGAAAATACGCCCTGTGAACAGTGCATCTGCCTTTCATGTAATGTTGGTGGCTCTCACCTCCCTGCAGGGCTTGGAAGATACCACATTTTCATTTGGAACATCCCTGTCTCATACATATGCTCCAGCCTCCCAAGTGGGTAACTGGCTTGTGTTCCAGACTGCTTTCACGGGGACACATGCAGACTTCATTGTATCTATCAGAGGTCTGAGGAAGACACACTTGATATCTTATGGGGCACTTACCCTATGGAGATCTGTTCAGAGGCATTTCTTTTGAGGCAGGTAGAGACAAGTTATCTCTAAGTGTTATACTATCAGCAGGAGAATACTTGATCTATGAACATAGCTAAGGAGTTGAGAGTAAGTAATGTTCCTGTGGAAAGAGAAGAGCTGAGGATTCACCCCTACTCAAAGAACTATCAAATTGAGAGTACTTCTTTCCTGATTCTCTGTCATCATCATGATATGCCTCGGTATCCCTTCAGTTCCTGATGGCTGGATTAGGCTCTAACCTTCGGAAATTCAGATTCTTTGGTCCTTTCACCAGCTGCTCTTTCACTGTCCAGTTTTCATGCTGATATACCCATTTGATTTCATCCTAATCTACACAAAATTCAAATTTCTTGGAGCTGGAAGAGTTTTGACCTATGAGGCTCTGGAGTGGTTATTAGATGGGATTAACGCATCTACCATGCAAAGAATTCTTTCAAGAGTGTTCAGGTTTTT